>NC_092089.1:81849419-81961681 GCF_045679555.1 Salvelinus alpinus | reverse complement strand
ATCATTTTATGACGCAGGTCTAATAACAGGGAGAAATGTGTCAGGTAAATGGCTAGCTAGCATTTGCTTAGATTCTTGCTGAAAGCTCTTGCTTTACCTCATTTGATGACTCGCTGTGGGCAGTGATGGACATTAATGTATCTAGTCTGTTACAATGATGCAGTCATTACGCAAGTGGCAAAACTAAAACAAGTGAAATAGTCCCATATGTTCCTCGTTTGACCTGCTGTTTCCAAGGTTAGGTGGAAAACAACTATATTGGTGAGAGATTCTTGAGTTAGCTAGTGACCTACCTAGCTTGCTAGCTGCAGAGGTGCACAAAGCAAGCTAACAATGAGTTTTCTCTCCAGTGAATAAAATGTGTGTGTGTTAGTAATGTCTTCTGCTGCGAGTAACTGCGTTATAATCAACTCCGGCCTGTGCAATTAAATACAAATAAAGGCAACCATTTTGGGTTACGATTCGGCATAGTTTCGGGGAGCCATATCACACCCGTGTTGTGGTATAGTTAAGCAATAAGGTCCGAGGGGATGTGGTATATTTAAGCAATAAGGCACGAGGGGGTGTGGTAAATGGCCAATGTACCACGGCCAAGGGCTGTTCTTAGGCACAAACCCCCGAGGTGCATTATTGCTATTATTACTTATTTGGGAACGGGGGCAGTATTGAGTAGCTTGGATGAATAAGGTGCCCAGAGTAAACTGCCTGCTACTCAGGCCCAAAATCTAGAACATGCATTTAATTAGTAGATTTGGATAGAACAGACTCTGAAGTTTCTGAAACTGTTTGAATGATGTCTGTGAGTATAACAGAACTCATATGGCAGGCAAAAACCTGAGAAAAAATCCAACCAGGAAGTGGGAAATCTGAGGTTTGTAGGTTTTCAAGTCTTTGCCTATCCAATATACAGTGTCTATGGGGTCATATTGCACTTCCCACGGCTTCCACTAGATGTCAACAGTCTTTAGAACCTTGTTTCAGGCTTCTACTGTGAAGGGGGAGAGAATAAGAGCTGTTTGACTATGAGGTCTGGCAGAATGCCATGAGCTAAGTTAGGCGCGCGGCCGTGAGAACGAGCTCTGTTCCTTTTCATTTCTAAAGAAAAAGGAATTGTCCGGTTGAAACATTATTGAAGATTTATGATAAAAACATCCTAAAGATTGATTCTATACATCTATTGACATGTTTCTACAAACTGTAATATAACTTTTTTGACTTTTCGTCTGAACTAATTGCTTGCGCACTGTGCATTTGGATTACTGGGCTAAACACGCGAACAAAAAGGAGGTATTTGGACATAAATTATGGACTTTATCGAACAAAACAAACATTTATTGTGGACCTGGGATTCCTGCGAGTGCATTCCGATGAAGATCATCAAATGTAAGTGAATATTTATAACGCTATTTCTGAGTTTTGTGACACCTCTCCTTCTTTGGAAAATGGCTGTATGTTTTTCTGTGACTTGGCGCTGACCTAACATAATCGCAAGGTGTGCTTTCGCCGTAAAGCCTTTTTGAAATTCTGACACAGCGGTTGCATTAAGGAGAAGTTTATCTTTAATTGTGTGTTTAACACTTGTATCTTTCATATCAATGTTTATGATGAGTATTTCTGTAACTTGATATGGCTCTCTGCACTTTCACCGGATGTTTGTTTGAGACAATGCATTTCTGAACATAACACACCAATTTCAAATGAGGTTTTTGGACATAAAGATGAACTTTATCGAACAAAACACACATTTATTGTCTAACATGGAGTCCTGGGAGTGCCATCCGGTGAAGATCATCAAAGGTTAGTGATTAATTTTAACGCTATTTCTGAGTTTTGTGACACCTCTCCTTCTTTGGAAAATGGCTGTGTTTTTCTGTGAGTTGACCTAACATAATCGCATGGTGTGCTTTCGCCGTAAAGCCTTTTTGAAATCAGACACTGTGGCTGGATTAACGAGAAGTTTATCTTTAAAATGGTGTATAATACTTGTATGTTTGAGGAATTTTAATTATGAGATTTCTGTTGTTTTGAATTTGGCGCCCTGCAATTTCACTGGCTGTTGGTTAGGTGGGACGCTAGCGTCCCACATATCCCAGAGAAGATAAACTGGTTACCAACGTAATTAGAGCAGTAAAACTAAATGTTTTGTCATAAACGTGGTATATGGTCTGATAAACCATGGCTTTCAGCCAATCAGAATTCAGGGTCAAACCACCCAGTTTATAATGGCCATTATATCAAGGCTAAGGACTGTTTTTACGCACGGCGCGAAGCGGAGTGACTGGATACAGACTAGCCGTGGTATATTGGCCATATACCACAAAACCCTAGAGGTGCCTTTTTGCTATTATGAACTGGTTGCCATCATAAATATTACACTAAACAAGTCTTTTTTCATCATACCCATGGTATATTCAATGTTTTGTCATTCCCGTGGTATACGGTCTGATATACCACGGATGTCAGCCAATCAGCATTCAGGGCTCGAACCGCCCAGTTTATAATGTTTGATATTCCACAGCTTTCAGCCAATTCAGCATCCAAATCAAAAATCAAATCAAATTTTATTAGTCACATACACATGGTTAGCAGATGTTAATGCGAGTGTAGCGAAATGCTTGTGCTTCTAGTTCCGACAATGCAGTAATAACCAACAGTAATCTAACCTAACAATTCCACACTACTACCTTACACACACACACAAGTGTAAAGGGATAAAGAATATGTACATAAAGATATATGAATGAGTGGTGGTACAGAACGGCATGGCAGATGCAGTAGATGGTATAGAGTACGGTATATACGTATGAGATGAGTACTGTAGGGTATGTAAACATAAAGTGGCATAGTTTAAAGTGGCTAGTGGTACATGTATTGCATAAAGATGGCAAGATGCAGTAGATGATATAGAGTACAGTATATACATATGAGATGGGTAATGTAGGGTATGTAAACATTGTATTAAGTGGCATTGCTTAAAGTGGCTAGTGGTACATTTTTACATAATTTCCATCAATTCCCATTTTTAAAGTGGCTGGAGTTGAGTCAGTATGTTGGCAGCGGCCGCTAAATGTTAGTGGTGGCTGTTTAACAGTCTGATGGCCTTGAGATAGAAGCTGTTTTTCAGTCTCTCGGTCCCTGCTTTGATGCACCTGTACTGACCTCGCCTTCTGGATGATAGCGGGGTGAACAGGCAGTGGCTTGGGTGGTTGTTGTCCTTGATGATCTTTATGGCCTTCCTGTGACATCGGGTGGTGTAGGTGTCCTGGAGGGCAGGTAGTTTGCCCCTGGTGATGCGTTCTGCAGACCTCACTACCCTCTGGAGAGCCTTACGGTTGTGGGCGGAGCAGTTGCCGTACCAGGCGGTGATACAGCCCGACAGGATGCTCTCGATTGTGCATCTGTAGAAGTTTGTGAGTGCTTTTGGTGACAAGCCGAATTTCTTCAGCCTCCTGAGGTTGAAGAGGCGCTGCTGCGCCTTCTTCACAACGCTGTCTGTGTGGGTGGACCAATTCAGTTTGTCCGTGATGTGTACACCGAGGAACTTAAAACTTTCCACCTTCTCCACTACTGACCCGTCGATGTGGATAGGGGGGTGCTCCCTCTGCTGTTTCCTGAAGTCCACAATCATCTCCTTTGTTTTGTTGACGTTGAGTATGAGGTTATTTTCCTGACACCACACTCCGAGGGCCCTCACCTCCTCCCTGTAGGCCGTCTCGTCGTTGTTGGTAATCAAGCCTACCACTGTAGTGTCATCCGCAAACTTGATGATTGAGTTGGAGGCGTGCATGGCCACGCAGTCGTGGGTGAACAGGGAGTACAGGAGAGGGCTCAGAACGCACCCTTGTGGGGCCCCAGTGTTGAGGATCAGCGGGGTGGAGATGTTGTTACCTACCCTCACCACCTGGGGGCGGCCCGTCAGGAAGTCCAGGACCCAGTTGCACAGGGCGGGGTCGAGACCCAGGGTCTCGAGCTTGATGACGAGTTTGGAGGGTACTATGGTGTTAAATGCTGAGCTGTAATCGATGAACAGCATTCTCACATGGGTATTCCTCTTGTCCAGATGGGTTAGGGCAGTGTGCAGTGTGGTTGCGATTGCGTCGTCTGTGGACCTATTGGGTCGGTAAGCAAATTGGAGTGGGTCTAGGGTGTCCGGTAGGGTGGAGGTGATATGGTCCTTGACTAGTCTCTCAAAGCACTTCATGATGACGGAAGTGAGTGCTACGGGGCGGTAGTCGTTTAGCTCAGTTACCTTAGCTTTCTTGGGAACAGGAACAATGGTGGCCCTCTTGAAGCATGTGGGAACAGCAGACTGGGATAAGGATTGATTGAATATGTCCGTAAACACACCAGCCAGCTGGTCTGCGCATGCTCTGAGGACGCGGCTGGGAATGCCGTCTGGGCCTGCAGCCTTGCGAGGGTTAACACGTTTAAATGTTTTACTCACCTCGGCTGCAGTGAAGGAGAGCCCGCAGGTTTTGGTAGGGGGCCGTGTCAGTGGCACTGTATTGTCCTCAAAGCGGGCAAAAAAGTTGTTTAGCCTGTCTGGGAGCAAGACATCCTGGTCCTCGACGGGGCTGGTTTTCTTTTTGTAATCCGTGATTGACTGTAGACCCTGCCACATACCTCTTGTGTCTGAGCTGTTGAATTTCGACTCGATTTTGTCTCTGTACTGAGACTTAGCCTGTTTGATTGCCTTGCGGAGAGAATAGCTACACTGTTTGTATTCGGTCATGCTTCCGGTCACCTTGCCCTGGTTAAAAGCAGTGGTTCGCGCTTTCAGTTTCACGCGAATGCTGCCGTCAATCCACGGTTTCTGGTTTGGGAATGTTTTTATCGTTGCTGTGGGTACGACATCGTCAATGCACTTCCTAATGAACTCGCTCACCGAATCAGCATATTCGTCAATATTGTTGTTGGACGCGATGCGGAACATATTCCAATCCGCGTGATCGAAGCAGTCTTGAAGCGTGGATTCAGATTGGTCGGACCAGCGTTGAACAGACCTGAGCGCGGGAGCTTGTTGTTTGAGTTTCTGTTTGTAGGCTGGAATCAACAAAATGGAGTCGTGGTCAGCTTTTCCGAAAGGGGGGCGGGGGAGGGCCTTATAAGCGTCGCGGAAATTAGTATAACAATGGTCTAGTGTTTTTCCAGCCCTGGTAGCACAATCGATATGCTGATAGAATTTAGGGAGTTTTGTTTTTAGATTAGCCTTGTTAAAATCCCCAGCTACGATGAATGCAGCCTCAGGGTGTGTGGTTTCCAGTTTACAAAGAGTCAGATAAAGTTCGTTCAGGGCCATCGATGTGTCTGCTTGGGGGGGAATGTATACGGCTGTGATTATGATTGACGAGAATTCCCTTGGTAGATAATGCGGTCGACATTTGATTGTGAGGAGTTCTAGATCAGGTGAACAGAACGACTTGAGTTCTTGTGTGTTGTTATGATGATCACACCACTTCTCGTTAATCATAAGGCATACCCCCCCGCCCCTCTTCTTACCGGAAAGATGTTTGTTTCTGTCGGCGCGATGCATGAAGAAACCAGCTGGCTGCACCGACTCCGTTAGCGTCCCTTGAGTTAGCCATGTTTCCGTGAAGCAGAGCACGTTGCAATCCCTGATGTCTCTCTGGAATGCTACCCGTGCTCGGATTTCATCAACCTTATTGTCAAGAGACTGGACATTGGCGAGTAGTATGCTAGGGAGTGGAGCGCGATGTGCCCGTCTCCGAAGCCTGACCACGAGACCGCCACGTTTTCCCCTTTTTCGGCGTCGCACAGGGTCGCCGGCTGGGATCAGATCCATTGTATTGGGTGGAAGGCAGAACACTGGATCCGTTTCGGGAAAGTCATATTCCTGGTAGGAACGATGATGAGTTGACGTTAATCGTATATTCAGTAGTTCCTCCCGACTGTATGTAATGAAACCTAAGATTACCCGGGGTACCGATGTAAGAAATAACACGTAAAAAAACAAAATACTGCATATTTTCCAAGGAACACGAAGCGAGGCGGCCATCTCTTTTCGGCGCCGGAAGTAGAGTGGACCCAAACTACCCATTTTATAATTTTATAGAACTGCCCAGCTTGCTGTCTTATAGTAACATGTTCCAAGTTATAGTAAATGGTTCTAAGTTATAGTAAAGGGTTCTAAAGTATGGTTAAACCGGAATGCACTGTGCAGGTCAGAATGTACTGGAGGCTATAGTATGAATACTACATACATTTTTTATGTTTTATCCACATACCCAAGGATGAAGAGTTGAAAATACATCAAGAGGAGTTATTTTGTTTATATATATATATGTTTATATGTGTATATATATATATATATTTTTCTATATATACATTATTTTTTCAATCTAGACTCCCCCACCACCCCTACCCTGATTGGAGTATACTAACGGACAACAACACTTATTCTGATGCTTACATCAAGAAGAGTTGAAGGTTTCAAAAGGTTTCACATAAGAATAGGATTATCTGTATGAATTTTAATTGACAACACATCCTTTACATCATTAAAAAGTATCAAATGAAGGAGGACCATATAAAATAGTATTATATACAGAGATAACTTAGAACCCTCATATACATTCGAGTTTCAATACCCAGAATTCTTGAAAGGCTGCAGAGGCCTCAAATAAATATGAGCTATAGCCTTGACAGCCTCTGTATTCATGGACAAAGAACCCATGCGGGAAAGCAATCTATGTGATTATCATAAAAATTGTAATATAGAGGCAAATGAAATTAAACCAACTAACCTGTCGGCTGAAGTACAAAATACAATTTTATAGATTTCATTTGAATAGAAGACCACATTTACATTGATTTTCATTGTATAAGAGTTGGTTGGAAAGTATAGTACCAGTCATAAGTTTGGACACACCTACTAATTTCAGGGTTTTTCTTTATTTTTACTATTTTCTACATTGTAGAATAATAATGAAGACATCAATACTATGAAATAACACATACAGAGGGGGACATACAGTTGAAGTCGGAAGTTTACATACTCCTTAGCCAAATACATTTCAACTCAGTTTTTCACCATTCCTGACATTTAATCCTAGTAAAAATTCCCTGTCTTAGGTCAGTTAGGATCACCACTTTATTTTAAGAATGTGAAATGTCAGAATAATAGTAGAGAGAATGATTTATTTCAGCTTTTATTTCGTTCATCACATTCCCAGTGGGTCAGAAGTTTACATACATTCAATTAACATTTTGGTAGCATTGCCTTTAAATTCTTTAACTTCGGTCAAACGTTTTGGGTAGCCTACCACAAGCTTCCCACAATAAGTTGGGTGAATTTTGGCCAATTCCTCCTGACAGAGCTGGTGTAACTGAGTCATGTTTGTAGGCCTCCTTGCTCGCACACGCTTTTTCAGTTCTGCCCACAAATTTTCCATAGCATTGAGGTCAGGGCTTTGTGATGGCCACTCCAATACCTTGACTTTGTTGTCCTTAAGCCATTTTGCCACAACTTTGGAAGTATGCTTGGGGTCATTGTCCATTTGGAAGACCCATTTGCGACCAAGCTTTAACTTCCTGACTGATGTCTTGAGATGTTGCTTCAATATATCCACATAATTTTTCTACCTCATGATGCCATCTATTTTGTGAAGTGCACCAGTCCGTCGTATAGCAAAGAACCCCCACAACATGATGCTGCCACCCCGTGCCTCACGGTTGGGATGGTGTTCTTCGGCTTGCAAGCATCCCCCTTTTTCCTCCAAACATAACGATGGTTGTTATGGCCAAACAGTTCTATTTTTGTTTCATCAGACCAGAGGACATTTCTCCAAAAAGTGCGATCTTTGTCCCCATGTGCAGTTGCAAACCGTAGTCTGGCTTTTTTATGGCGGTTTTGGAGCAGTGGCTTCTTCCTTGCTGAGCGGCCTTTCAGGTTATGTCAATATAGGACTCGTTTTACTGTGGATATAGATACTTTTGTACCTGTTTTCTCCAGCATCTTCACAAGGTCCTTTGCTGTTGTTCTGGGATTGATTTGCACTTTTCGCACCAGAGTACGTTCATCTCTAGGAGACAGAACATGTCTTCTTCCTGAGCGGTATGACGGCTGCGTGGTCCCATGGTGTTTATACTTGCGTACTATTGTTTGTACAGATGAACGTGGTACCTTCAGGCATTTGGAAATTGCTCCCAAGGATGAACCAGAACCAGACTCCAATTTTCTTTCTGAGGTCTTGGCTGATTTCTTTTGATTTACCCATGATGTCAAGCAAAGAGGCACTGAGTTTGAAGGTAGACCTTGAAATACATCCACAGGCACACCTCCAATTGGCTCAAATAATGTCATTTAACCTATCAGAAGCTTCTAAAGCCATGACATAATTTTCTGGAATTTTCCAAGCTGTTTATAGGCACAGTCAATTTAGTGTATGTAAACTTCTGACCCACTGGAATTGTGATACAGTGAAATAATCTGTCTGTAAACAATTGTTGGAAAAATTACTTGTGTCATGCACAACGTAGGTGTCCTAACCGACTTGCCAAAACTATAGTTTGTTAACAAGAAATTTGTGGAGTGAAAAACGAGTTTTAATGACTTTCAACCTAAGTGTATGTAAACTTCCGACTTCATCTGTATGTAATCATGTAATAACCCCAAAATATATTTTATATTTGAGTATCTTCAAAGTAGCCACTCTTTGCCTTGATGACAGATTTGCACACTTTTGGCATTCTCTCAACCAGCTTCACTTGGAATGCTTTTCCAACAGTCTTGAAGGAGTTCCCACATATGCTGAGCACTTGTTGGCTGCTTTTCCTTCACTCTGCGGTCCAACTCATCCCAAACCATCTCAATTGGGTTGAGGTTGGGTTATTGTGGAGGCCAGGTCATCTGATGCAGCACTCCATCACTCTCCTTCTTTGTCAAATAGCTCTTACACAGCCTGGAGGTGTTTTGGGTCATTGTCCTGTTGAAAAACAAATAATAATCCCACTAAACGCAAACCAGATTGGATGGTGTATCGCTGCAGAATGCTGTGGTAGCCATGCTGGTTAAGTGTGCCTTGAATTGTAAATAAATCACTGATAGTGTCACCAACAAAGCACCATCACACCTCCTCCTCCATGCTTCACAGTTGGAACCACACATGCAGAGATAATCCGTTCTCCTACTCTGCGTCTCACAAAAACAGCGGTTGGAACCAAAAATCTCAAATTTGGAATCAGACTTCTTATTGGTGTCCTTTAGTAGTGGTTTCTTTGCAGTAATTCGACCCTGAAGGCCTGATTCACCCATTCTCCTCTGAACAGCTGATGTTGAGGTGTGTATGTTACTTGAAGCATTTATTTGGGCTGCAGTCTGAGGCTAGTAACTAATGAACTTATCCTCTGCAGTAAAGGTAACTCTGGGTCTTTCTGTCCTGTGGCGGTCCTCATGAGAACGCTTGATGGTTTTTGCGACTGCACTTGAAGAAACTTTAAAGTTCTTGAAATGTTCCGTATTGACTGACCTTCATGTCTTAAAGTAATGATGGATTGTCGTTTCTCTTTCTTTATTTGCGCTGTTCTTACCATAATATGGACTTGGTCTTTTGCCAAATAGGGCTATCTTCTGAATACCACCCCTACCTTGTCACAACACAACTGATTGGCTCAAACGCATTAAGAAGGAAAGAAATTCCACAAAAAACACTTTTAACAAGGCACACCTGTTTATTGAAATGCATTCCAGGTGACTACCTTATAAAGCTGGTTGAGAGAATGCCAAGCGTGTGCAAAGCTGTCATCAAGGCAAAGGGTGTGTACTTTGAATAATCTCAAATATAAAATATATTTTGATTTGTTTAACACTTTTTTGGTTACTACATGATTTCTTTCATAGTTTTAATGTCTTCACTATTAGTCTACAGTGTAGAAAATAGTAAAATAAAGAAAAACCCTGAAATGAGTAGGTCTGTCCAAACTTTTGACTGATACTGTACTTTCCAAGCAACTCTTATCTGGTCACTTCAGATGTTGATTATGACATCATAATGTATGCATCTACACTATATCTACACTGATTGTACAAAACAATATGAACACCTGCTTATAACAAATCCAGCTATGCCCTCCGACGAACCATCAAACAGGCAAAGCGTCAATACAGGACTAAGATTGAATTGGACTACACCGGCTCCGACGCGCCTCGGATGTGGCAGGGCTTGCAAACTATTACGGACTACAAATGGAAGCACAGCAGTGAGCTGCCCAGTAACACGAGCCTAC
This sequence comes from Salvelinus alpinus, assembly GCF_045679555.1. Taxonomy (NCBI): domain Eukaryota; kingdom Metazoa; phylum Chordata; class Actinopteri; order Salmoniformes; family Salmonidae; genus Salvelinus; species Salvelinus alpinus. The sequence goes on along the minus strand of NC_092089.1, from coordinate 81,951,436 downwards.
CAGATGAGCTAAATAACTTCTATGCTCATTTCGAGGCAAGCAGCACTGAAGAATGCATGAGAGCATCAGCTGTTCCGGACGACTGTGTAATCACACTCTCCGTTGCCAATGTGAGTAAGACCTTTAAACAGGTCAACATTCACAAGGTCGCAGGGCGAGACGGATTACCAGGACGTGTACTCCGGGCCTGCGCTGACCAACTGGCAAGTATCTTCACTGACATTTTCAACCTGTCCCTAACCAAGTCTGTAATACCACATGTTTCAAGCAGACCACCATAGTCCCTGTGCCCAAGAACACCAAGGTAACCTGCCTACGTCTATAGCAATGAAGTGCTGAAAGGCGGGTCATGGGTCACATCAACACCATTAGACCCACTCCAATTTGCATACCGCCCAAACAGATCTACAGATAATGCAATCTTTTTTGCCCTCCACACTGCCCTTTCCCACCTGTACAAAAGGAACACCTATGTGAGAATGCTATTCATTGACTACAGCTCAGCGTTCAACACCATAGTGCCCTCAAAGCTCATCACTAAGCTAAGGACCCTGGGACTAAACACCTCCCTCTGCAACTGGATCCTGGACTTCCTGACGGGCCGCCCCCAGGTGGTAAGGGTAGGTAACAACACATCTGCCATGCTGATCCTCATCACAGGGGCCCCTCAGGGATGCGTGCTCAGTGCCCTCATGTACTCCCTGTTCACCTATGACTGCATGGCCAAGCACAACATCACCATCATTAAGTTTGCCGACGACACAACAGTGGTAGAATAGGCCTGATCACTGACAACGATGAGACAGCCTATAAGGAGGAGGTCAGAGACCTGGCAGTGTGGTGCCAGGATAACAACCTCTCCTTCAACGTGATCAAGACGAAAGAGATGATTGTGGATTACAGAAAAAGGAGGACCGAGCACGCCCCCATTCTCATCAACGGGGCTGTAGTGGAGCAGGTTGAGAGCTTCAAGTTCCTTGGTGTCCACATCACCAACAAACCATCATGGTCCAAACACACCAAGGCAGTCATGAAGAGCGCACTACAACGCCTATTCCCCCTCAGGAGACTGAAAATATTTGCCATGGGTCCTCAGATCCTCAAAAAGTTATACAGCTGCACCATCAAGAGCATCCTGACTGGTTGCATCACCGCCTGGTATGGCAACTGCTCGCCCTCCGACCGCAAGGCACTACAGAGGGTAGGGCGAACGGCCCAGTACATCACTGGGGCCAAGCTTTCTGCCATCCAGGACCACAATACCAGGCGGTGTCAGAGAAAGGCCCAAGAAATTGCCAAGGACTCCAGCCACCATAGTCATAGACTGTTTTCTCTGCTGCCACACGGTAAGCGTTACCGGAGCTTCAAGTCTAGGTCAAAAGGGTTTCTTAATAGCTTCTACCCCCAAGCCATAAGACTCTTGAACAGTTAATAAAATAGCTACCTGGACTATTTGCATTGTTCCCACCCCAGCTCCCATTTTTACGCTGCTGCTACTCTCTGTTTATTATCCATGCATAGTCACTTTACCTCTACCTACATGTACTGTACATATTACCTCAATTACCCCCGCACATTGACTCTGTACCGGAACCCCCTGTATATAGCCTTGCTACTGTTATTTTATTGTTCTTTTATTAATTGTTATTAGTTATATTTCAATCTTTTTTGGTTAAAGGCTTGTAAGTAATAATTTCACTGTTGTATTCGGCGCAACATTTTATTTTATTTTATTAGATATTTCCTTGACAAACACTGACCAGTTGGATCCAGGTGAAAGCTATGATGAGACTGACAGGTAAATACATCTTGTTAGGCTTTAGTGATGTTAACGATGGTGCATTTCTTTCTCTAAAACACACACACACACACACACACACACACACACACACACACACACACACACACACACACACACACACACACACACACACACACACACACACACACACACACACACACACACACACACACACACACACATAAACACACACACACACACTAAAACAGAAAAACGGACTATAACATTAACTAAGCAATTCACCCAGATCACAAAGGGGTGGTGAGTTGAGGCTTGTTATGAAACAGCTGTTGATGCTTTTCTGTTCATTTAACTGTCCTTTTCTGGGCATTCACAAAGATTTCTGGTTTCATTTTGCCATTCTGGTGCAAACACTATAATTAGTCTACCACTGGATGATTTTTAAATGTCTTATCTTGACCTCTACCAAAACACATTGATAGCGTTAAACCAACCACTTACGGTATCTGCTTATGGTAAAACTTAAGTTATTTTAAGCTACAATGTAGATAATGTGAACCGCCTACCATTACATAGCTGAGCTCCAAGTACTATTATATAGCTGAGCTCCAGGTACCATTACATAGCTGAGCTCCAAGTACTATTATATAGCTGAGCTCCAAGTACAATTACATAGCTGAGCTCCAGGTACCATTATATAGCTGAGCTCCTGGTACCATTACATAGCTGAGCTCTAGGTACCATTATATAGCTGAGCTCCAGGTACCATTATATAGCTGAGCTCCAGGTACCATTATATAGCTGAGCTCTAGGTACCATTATATAGCTGAGCTCCTGGTACCATTACATAGCTGAGCTCTAGGTACCATTATATAGCTGAGCTCCAGGTACCATTATATAGCTGAGCTCCAAGTACTATTATATAGCTGAGCTCCTGGTACCATTACATAGCTGAGCTCTAGGTACCATTATATAGCTGAGCTCCTGGTACCATTACATAGCTGAGCTCTAGGTACCATTATATAGCTGAGCTCCAGGTACTATTATATAGCTGAGCTCCAGGTACCATTATATAGCTGAGCTCCAGGTACCATTATATAGCTGAGCCCCAGGTACCATTATATAGCTGAGCTCTAGGTACCATTATATAGCTGAGCTCCAAGTACTATTATATAGCTGAGCTCCAGGTACCATTATATAGCTGAGCTCCAGGTACCATTATATAGCTGAGCTCCTGGTACCATTATATAGCTGAGCTCCTGGTACCATTATATAGCTGAGCTCCAGGTACCATTATATAGCTGAGCTCTAGGTACCATTATATAGCTGAGCTCCTGGTACCATTATATAGCTGAGCTCCTGGTACCATTATATAGCTGAGCTCCTGGTACCATTATATAGCTGAGCTCCAGGTACTATTATATAGCTGAGCTCCAAGTACTATTATATAGCTGAGCTCCAAGTACTATTATATAGCTGAGCTCCAGGTACTATTATATAGCTGAGCTCCAGGTACCATTATATAGCTGAGCTCCAGGTACCATTATATAGCTGAGCTCCAGGTACTATTATATAGCTGAGCTCCAAGTACTATTATATAGCTGAGCTCCAAGTACTATTATATAGCTGAGCTCCAGGTACCATTATATAGCTGAGCTCCAGGTACCATTATATGCTGAGCTCCAGGTACCATTATATAGCTGAGCTCCAGGTACCATTATATAGCTGAGCTCCAGGTACCATTATATAGCTGAGCTCCAGGTACCATTATATAGCTGAGCTCCAAGTACTATTATATAGCTGAGCTCCAGGTACCATTATATAGCTGAGCTCCTGGTACCATTATATAGCTGAGCTCCAGGTACCATTATATAGCTGAGCTCCAGGTACTATTATATAGCTGAGCTCCAGGTACCATTATATAGCTGAGCTCCAGGTACTATTATATAGCTGAGCTCCAGGTACTATTATATAGCTGAGCTCCAGGTACCATTATATAGCTGAGCTCCAGGTACCATTATATAGCTGAGCTCCAGGTACCATTATATAGCTGAGCTCCAGGTACCATTATATAGCTGAGCTCCAGGTACCATTATATAGCTGAGCTCCAAGTACTATTATATAGCTGAGCTCCAGGTACCATTATATAGCTGAGCTCCTGGTACCATTATATAGCTGAGCTCCAGGTACCATTATATAGCTGAGCTCCAGGTACCATTATATAGCTGAGCTCCAGGTACCATTATATAGCTGAGCTCCAGGTACCATTATATAGCTGAGCTCCAGGTACCATTATATAGCTGAGCTCCAGGTACCATTATATAGCTGAGCTCCAAGTACTATTATATAGCTGAGCTCCAGGTACCATTATATAGCTGAGCTCCTGGTACCATTATATAGCTGAGCTCTAGGTACCATTATATGCTGAGCTCCAGGTACCATTATATAGCTGAGCTCCAGGTACCATTATATAGCTGAGCTCCTGGTACCATTATATGCTGACCTCCAGGTACCATTATATAGCTGAGCTTCTGGTACCATTATATAGCTGAGCTCCTGGTACCATTATATGCTGAGCTCCAGGTACCATCATATAGCTGAGCTCCTGGTACCATTATATAGCTGAGCTCCTGGTACCATTATATAGCTGAGCTCCTGGTACTATGCTTTATTTTTCATTCTCTTTATTATTAGAAGGCAACACTCCTTGTCTGCTCCTTGCTGTTTGACATTATTTCGTTTTTTTGACGAAGAAAGCTCCAGTTAGAGATCAAAGAGGTAAAATATATAGCTAGTTCCATGTTGAAGTATATTGCAGTGAGTTAAAAAACAACAACAAACAAAAGTTGTTAATTTTCTGTATTGTTGGTGATTCTAGACTTTTCGCAAAACATATAATTGGGCCTTGGCATGTGAATGCATGGCTGCATAGTTGGATCGATGCTTTGTGTTTACAACAGACTATAAAGTAACTGTGAGATTAAAATTGAAAATCAATCCGGAGCCAGAAGATTAAAAAAACTACCCTTTCCTTTCGTTTTTACCTGAATGGTTCACTTTCAGAGGCAAGTTCGATAATTTTGATTTATCATGTATATAATTCTGAGAAATGTCAATTATCTTTTTCATATAAAAAAAGGGGGAATAATGATATGCGTAGGAAATGATCCTGAAACTAGTCGTTAGCTTTTCATCCCAACAAAATGCACCGAAAATACATAGAGGAACAGTAACTCACCACCTGTCTAAAACTCACAGTGACCAGGTGGCTTCTGTCACATCTTCATGTTATGAATCACTTTCATATTATGCTAATGAGGAGAGGGGAAACTTTGGACTCCATTTTCTCTCTGAGCCAGTTTATGAGTCTGTGTCTCAGCATGCTTTTATGTTTAACTCTCTGTGTTACAAAAAAATGTGTCACTCCTGAATGAGATTCATGTTTTCCTCCTTAAATAATAGAATCGGTTATCATTCATTCCTTAACTGCACCTTATGATACCGCACCACATTAAATAATCTGTTTGATCAAACAGCCCGATTGACAGACCTCTTGGCCAGACTTTAAAGAAGAGTTTAGAATGTCTTGTACAAAAGCTACTCTGACTCAACTTCTCTGACCTCTGATTACAGCTCGTATTGACTCAGTGAAGTACTTCCTTTTTGATCTTGAGGCTAAAGTTGTATTGGCCCTGCGATCAGTGCTTGACCCTTTCCGTGGGAGCTCTAATGCAGTGAATCACGAGAGACCCCAGAGGGACCCCGTGATGGACAATCTCTTCCTCTATTTGCCCTCCACTGGATGACCTCACCCATTGAGGGAGACATTGTTTCCTCCAGTGATTGGGCAACTCTCATGCCGTCTAACTGGTCAATTATCTTTTTTTTACCGCGTCCTGGTGTTGACCCAGTTGGAAATGATACTAAACAAAGTCCCAAGTTGAAGCTCCCTGTGCACAATAGGGTTGTTATATAGGGATGACGTGGTGTTGTACAGTAACAATGGCTTGTTAGATAGACAGTGGGGGACATGAGAATAGGAATAAAGCAATGGTGCTATGAGTGGATATTAAGGCCCTGGAATATCTTTGAGCTTTCAGACCGAACCAGATCAAGCCAGATTCTACATTACCTGACCTCAATTAAAGCTGAGTGTCATCAAGCCTCATAAATGACGAGTATCACAATTGTCCCTCTCTCTTTTTACCCCAAACACACAAACTTACAGGTATTACCCTGGTTGCACCTTTTTATCTAAATGGATATAAGTCCAGGCAATCAACTGAAAAGCTCTATCTCAAGATCCATGTGAGTGGCCCGATCGTTTCCCCTCACCCCACCATCACATTATGCCTGCTGCCGGTTCCATACCTTGCGGGCCCTTTACCCAGCATGCTCAGTGGCCAGGGGACCACATAGGGCTATGGCGGCGCAAAGTTAAGAGTCTCATCAGCAAGATGTAATGGTGTCTGGCTCCTCCCTCCCACTGCAGCCGCAGCTGGAGGCCACGATGGCTCTGTCTTGACACATCACAGACCAGAAGGTCATCACTCGTATTGGAGAACTCAGGACTGAGCTTTTTTTGTGTGTGTTTGTGTGTCACAACCTGTGACATTAAATCATGGTTCTTCTTGGATGTGATTGGAAAAATGTGACTTGCTCTGCACTGTGCCTGTCACATCACACACAGGGTGAAAGCAATTTACCAATTTAGCGCAAATGATGTTAGACTAAATCTATAACTGTTTAAATCGTGAAAGGTTATTTTATGAGTGTCATTCAGAAGACCCATTAGAGACCCATTGAGGTCGGAAGTGAATAGTGATTAGGCCACTCCTAATGGAATGATTAATGATATAGACAAAGATCACTTGTGGCATATTTTAGTGAGGAAACATAGCGGTCTCATTATAAATGTGGGTGTTAATTGCCCTCCGCTTACTGTATGTTAATATGTGCAAATGCTCTATTGATGATTCAGGGTTAGTGTGAACGTCAGATTCCGAAAGCCTTCATCTTGGCAGTCCAAATAACTGGTGCTCTGGATAGCATGTGTCCCTCTGTTTTGTGCTGGTGGGCGTTCAGTACTTTAACAGGAAGAAATGCGGTGAGTCACGCTCTCACCCTCACGAGCGAAGGACGATACGCTGATAAGTTAATTGCGACCATTACGAACCAATAGACTACGCTGTTATAATGTCACTGTTCCCTGTCTTGAGATAAAGTGCCTTTGTGGCGTGACATTGAGACTGAACTTGACAAGCCATCACACACACAGCATAAGAATTGGCCTTCACTTTCTGCCATCAGACACTTTTTATATCACTGTCGTTTTTTAAATAAATCTAACAAAATTAATCAAATTAAAATCTGAAGAAAATATGCTCTATTTTGCATAGAAAAATTAATGCTTCCATGCTTTCACATTCTCATTAACGATTAGTTGTGTCTCCTCGTTAATAAAATGTCAGCAGCTGTTTCAATGTGAAAGGATCCAGGTAGCAATTACAGATATAGGATCTTAATTTAAGCCAGTTTGCTACAGCAGGAAAATAATCCTGCAGCAACAGGAAATGTAAATGATTATGTGGATTATAATTCATGGACATTTTTGTAGGGATTGGTAAATTTTTCGTAAGGGAAAATCAAGTCTGAAATTTCTACGAGGAAATCACACATTTCAGGAGCCTTTTTAAACCTCAAATACACTACACGTTTTACATTTCCTGCGTTGTAGGAAATTTCTCCTGCAACAGGATGATCAGATTAATATCTTACATCTGTGCTGTTGTTCTAGATGTTCTCTGAATATGTTCCTGTTAACAAATCAACAGGGCTTGAATGAATATCTAATCCAGGGCCAAAGATAGCATGCTAGCTTCACACAATATTCCTCCAATATCTCATGAGAAGAAACACCCTTAGCTTTATTATTATGTGACATTTATTTCATGTTTTCTTTTCTTCCATTTTGTCCCGCAAATACATGTATCTTGATGAACTGTTTCATGCATCTTTCTCTGTTCTCCGCATTGCATTGCTAATTCAGACGCTTCCTTTGCATTGACGTGCTCTGCCATGCCACGTAATGCTCTCATGTACCATTCTCTAGTACAGTACATAAACCATTGAGCCATTGTGCGCACCTGCTCTGTCCTCTCATCGCCTCATGTGTGCCTTTTAGACTGGGGAGATAAATGTTTGCTGTCACAGTCCAACCTCCTACCTATTAGCTTTAGCAAAATGGCTGTGAATGTAGCTCGTTGTCTCACCCTTCTAGGTAGCAAATTGTCTGTTGTTAATTGTATATACAGGGTCCAGTGTGCCTATTCCAAGGTGACCGGTATCTTCCTTACAGGTCAATAAAAGCGAAGGTGGTTCCGAGAGTTATTAGCCTATCATCTCAGAATGAAGGCTAGGTTTGCTGATGTGCTTCTGTGAGTTGTCCTATGCTGTGTGTTTGACTCTGTTTGGCAACAAGCCCAGGGCACCCTGACCAGGAGCAGCCAGCCTGTGATATAAGCCCCAGGCAGTTCGGAGACCTTTGGAAAACACCTGAAGGGGAACTGGGGGTTAAGGCTTGGGCACACAGGTTGTTACTTGTGTGCACATATGGCAGACTCTACAAACACTCCAACTAGCCGTGCATGAGGCCGGTTACACGGCAACAGCGTCAATCATTCATAATCTAGCGTTTGGATCAAGCTGACATGGATGCTTGTTTGAAGCACCCAGTTCAGGCGGAATAACAACCGACATCTCAAGAGTGTCTCTCAATATAATATTTTGTTTACGTTCACACAATTTCAAAGCAGCCGGGGCATTACAAAGCAATTTATAGGCATTTTTGAATGTGCACTGGGGTCTGAAATTTGGAATTTGTTGAATCTTATCAGGGAAAGCGTGCCATGTAGGAAATCAACAGGAAAAGATAGCGAGGTACAGGTGTTTTCTCCTAGTCCTAGAAGAGCCTAGTCTGTATGTATCGAGTCCTTGTAATGGTTGCATGAGATTATGGCAACGACATGCTCCTGCCTCCAGTGATGGGCCATGATTAATAACTAGGACCATGTTTGTCAATGCCAGAAAGCTGTGGGGAAAAGACATAAGAGCATGAACAGAATTAAAGGAGTGGAAGGGGGCGGAACGGCGGTTCATTCCCTGCTACTTGGTTTTTATTACCAAATCATTACATGGATGTGCAGTATTGTGCATTTTCAATATTGCTTATTATGGAAGGACTTGAATACCCCACGGTAATGTAACACAGCTGCACACACCCAGGGATTGTGCTTGTCTGCTCTTCCATCGTACTCCTTTCTGCGGACTCGAAGGTAACGTTTGGAGATATGAACGCTGTGTGTGTTTCAGGTCCGCTTCCTATTGACAAAACCATTGCCTTTCAAATGAAAGCACCTCTAAGCAAAGACTGGAGCTAGAGAACAGAGATTAGCAGAGACCTACACAGTCGCCATTCTTGACATGATGATCTTATCAAGGTGGAGTGTAAAACGTCAATTAGGGGAATCAAGATCTTTCAATCCCTCTCATTCTTCACCGGATGTGTTGGGGATGTCTGTGGGGGTTTGTGTGAGAGTGCGCGTCTGGGCGCGTTCGTGTGAGTATGTGCATGTGTTGTTACGATGTCTCAAGCTGCCATCTTTTAAATGGGCCGATGATCTCAAACTTCTAGATTGCATGGAATACAGTACCATTTCATTTTCAGATGTTCAATCGCTTTGATTCATATGGCTGTCCATGCCCATCACACAGTCATCCTTCATTTCTGGATTGCCTTTGTACGAGATCAAAAGCATAGTAGCAATGCTGAAAGTCACAGCACCATTGAATGGCTATACTTTATGAGTGCATCATTTTTTTCAAGAAAGCAATGTTACAGTTGACAAAGAGCTTTTTCGCAAATGTGCTGTGTAATGTCGCATGAGAACACATTTCTCCCTGAAAGTCAGCATGAAAAATAATTGCTTCTCTGTAAAAACAATGCCAGGTTAATCTGTCTTTCCTACCTCTCTCATACCAGAATATGTTTGATGTTGAATATGAAGATTGAGGAGAGCTGACACTGCCTCCTTTTTAAGAGAACTTCAGTATTTTGCTGTCTCAGTTCTCCAACATCAATCTATTTGCCTTTGATGTCTGTAATTCATGTTTCTTTGTGCCAGAAATGCAAATATTGTTGTCTTATCCTGTGCGCTAATTCACAAGACTTAATTTACAAGAAACAACCCCCCCCAAGTGAACCCTTTGTGGCCAGACAGTATCATATTACTTTACGGTAGAGAGGAGGTGCAGAAAACTCTATGCAGTAAGTCATTTGTTCTTTTGCAGCACCTCTTTACTGTAAAGTATCCTGATTGATTCATTGAATTCATTAAATAATTAAAAAGTAGTATGTTACTCCAGCCTGAAGACAATATTGCATACTTAAAAAATTATCAAGGACAAAAACACAACACAATAAAGGCTGAAGGCTTTTTGGCCACTTAATACACTGTGTGTACTAAATATTAAGAATACCTTCCTAATATTGAGTTGCACCCCCTTTTGACCCCAGAACAGACTCAATTTGTCAGGGCATGGACTCTACAAGGTGTCGAAAGCGTTCCACCGGGACGCTGGCCCATGTTGACTCCAATGCTTCCCACAGTTGTGTTAAGTTGGCTGGCTGGATGTCCACAGGAAACTGTTGAGCGTGAAAAACCCAGCAGTGTTGCCGTTCTTGACACACTCAAACCGGTGCCCCTGGCACATACTACGATACCCCGTTCAAAGGCACTTCATATTTTGTCTTGCACATTCTCCTCTCCTTCATCTCTACTGACTGAAGTAGATTTATCAATTGGCTTCAATAAGGGATCATAGCTTTCACCTGGGTTCCCCTTGTCAGTTTATGCCATGGAAAGAGCAGGTGTCCTTAATGCAAGGTTTTATTTTTAACAATCTCTGCAGATTACATTCATGGGGAATTCAAACAAAAAGCAAATGAATGATTCAATCAAACATGCAGCACCATTGCGAGTTAGCATCACCAAATGGATTCAGGAACTGATATCAGGTAGACCCCTCACAGATGCTTCTAGTTCTCTAAGTTAGACACATGTCAGAAGGCACATAGCTAAATATCTCAGGAATCTGAAGTGGTGCTTGTGGATATAATTGTAGATTATGGTACCCATGATTAGATGCCTTTAAGCTCAAAGCATTCTGGGAAAGCTCAATAACCTTTGTAAGATTCATCATCAGTCACTCAAGTACTTTAATTTGTCTTTCCAGTGGCTTAATACAATTATTATTAAGGACTTCAATAAGACCAGCAGGAAATCTGAAGTTGGATTGATGGAAAGTCTACTAAGTACTTCCACCCCTTGCCATTATAATCATACTGCATTTGCCGGTTGTGACAGCAACCGGAAGTTACTTTTCGTAGCAGGTTAGGATAGCATTTTAGCTATCCCTAACCCTTTTCCTAACCTTAACCTAAGCCTCCTAACCTGCCATGTTAATTATCCTAACCTGCTGAGTAAATTCTCTAACCTGCTACGAAAAAGTAACTTCCGGTTTTAGCTGTGCTCCCTCTGATCAAAATCGAATTTGTCAGGGCCCGGTTTCCAAAAAGCATCTTAAGGCTAGGTTCATTGTTACAACCATCGTCAAATCTCCCAGCTTTTCCGCAAAAACCTACAATTCACTTATTTGTTGTAATTTAGCAGACACTCTACTTACAGTAGTGAGTGCATACATTTTCATACAGGTCCCCTGTGGGAATCAAACCCACAACCCTGGCATTGCAAGCACCATGCTCTACCAACTGAGCTACACGGGACTGACATACATCGTACTAGAAAACACTCGTATTTTAACGAGACCACTCGTAGAACAGCTAAGCGTGTCCATTGATTATTTTTTGCCATCCCGTGTCACTTTATACACAGAAGATCTCCGCTAAACATAGAATCACATGGTTTATCCGTCTTTGTGACCGCCGATGACTACAATACAAAGTGGCCAATGTCTTTGCAAATGATTCAAACAAGCAAAGTATAAAAATATGCTTCAGATGAACCTAGATGACTGCATTAAAATAAACAGTAGGCTATAGGCCTATTTCAATCATATGAAATACATTTCATGTTCAATCAATTGAGTTATATGTTGCTACTTGTAGGCCACTGTCTGTATTTGTATCAATATATTTCATGATGTGTAGTCTAACGTGAGCAATGATGTGCCAAATCTTGATGTAGTGCAATATAATAGGATAAGCATTAGAATAAGCCGCCTCAATATTTGCAGCCGTAGGTGGTAATCTCTCGAGGAGTTGATCCGGCATCAGTATTGTGAAATAATTCTCAGATTTGAACAGAGAAAGCTGATCCAAGAGCAGCACTCCCTTTTCTTTCGATCGTATCAGTATCGACACATGCTCCAACGACGCACTTAGCGACCGTTCTCTCTGCATGGTGTTTTGGGAAACACATGTAGCAACTTCGACTGTTGTAGGAAAGATGAATTGTTAAAACACTCGTAAGCCTAAATTCCATCCCTATCGTTAAGGTCTCATTTGTCTTCTGACCTCAATGGGACTTCCTGTATAAATAAAGGTTAAAAAAAACGTTGCCTTTTCGTGACATGTCAGATATTCACACGTGACATGACATAACGTAAACTAAATTAAATAAAATGACACACAGATCCAACATTGTTTATTTGCATTTGGATGGTGAAGAAATATTTATCTCACTGGTACTTTATGTCAAAGTCGGTAATTGTATATTCAGAGTGTTGAAACTCTTTCTGATAGGCATTAAGTACACTGATGCATTACCTCTTCCTCACAGCCTTACTGCCTTGCAGGTATATTGTAAAGAGGGATAGGCTAGGCTTAACATTCCACCAGAGTTCATTAAGCTTCATTTTCCATTTTATCTCTTCTGAAGTGGGCCATTAAATGCGTCTGGGAAACTGATCGGCTAATCTCCCAATGATTTATGTGGCAGACAAACTGAGGACTTAACCAAGGCTCCGAAGGCATTGATTACTGACATGGTTAATTGGCTAAATCCACTGGTACATTGAGACGGGATTATTGGAAATGTCAAATCAAGCGCCTCATTTGCATTCCTGATGTATGGTGTCTATTCCAGCTTCTGCCCAGGAAGCACAAATTGACACAAACTATAGAGAAAGGCTGGGAGTTCTGCCTCAAATTTGCAACTGATCATCTGTCCTACCGAGATGTTGGCTCACTTTTGAGATTTCAAGTTTTTTTGTTGCAACAAGGGCTAACATCCCTCTGTCCAATGAACTTAGTTGACTTGGGTTGAATAGAGGACAAGTGTTGGGAGTTTCCATGCTATGACTCAGGGTCAATACTCTTATAGGGGAACGGTGTTGTTACACTTAAACCTGACCATTTTAGGTGTCCTTCATCGAACAGTGTGTTGTTCGAAAATCGATAGAACTCTCATGGTGCAATTTTGCTCCACAATTACCCACAGTGTAGAATGGGAGGAAGTTCAGCAAACATGTTCAAATGGAGCATTGTTGTTGACAGGTGTATAAAATCGAGCACACAGCCAAGTCAGTTCGTCAAATTTCTGCCCTGCTAGAGTTGCCCCGGTCAAATGTAAGTACTGTTATTGTGGAAACGTCTAGGAGCAACAATGGCTCAGCTGTGAAGTGGTAGGCCACACAAGCTCACAGAATGGGATCGCCGAGTGCTGAAGCACGTAGCGCATAAACATTTTCAGTACTGAGTTCCAAACTGCCTCTGGAAGCAACGTCAGCACGACAACTGTTCATCAGGAGCTTCATGAAATGGGTTTCTAAGGCCAAACATCAGTGCCCGACCTCACTAATGCTCTTGTGGCTGAATGGAAGCAAGTCCCTGCAGCAATGTTCCAACATCTAGTGGAAAGCCTTCCCAGAAGAGTGGAGGCTGTTATAGCAGCAAAGATGGGACCAACTCCATATTAATGCCCATGATTTTGAAATTAGATGTTTGACGAGCAGGTGTCAACATACTTTTGGTCATGTAGTGTAGGTGGTGTTATTGTTGTGGCACCTCTTGTCATCTCAGGAAGTTACTGTAGTTCCACACAAGCTGTCTCACATGCCTTGAGGGAATGAGGTAAACTTTTGATTTATTTAACAATGTAACAAACTCATCATCTAAAACTACATTTTTCTCTATAGATTTGGTATCCATAGAACCTCTGTGAAGTGTGTGGAGCTTTCGTGACTGACTGGGTTCAACTTGATATCTGTATGCCACAAGACTTTGTAAGTCCGCTAAATGAATGACTAGACGTTAGGTCGGGGAGCTAACCCAATTCTTCAGGTCTTCAGCAACACAGTACCACCTGGGTTCCCCTTCACCCCCCCGTTGACCTCCACTTCACAGAGAACCATCTGGGTCACCCTTCACCCCCCATTAACCTCCACTTCACAGAGAACCACCTGGGTTCCCCTTCACCCTCCCGTTGACCTCCACTTCACAGAGAACCATCTGGGTTACCCTTCACCCCCATTTGACCTCCATTTCACAGAGAACCATCTGGGTTCCCCTTCACCCCCCCGTTGACCTCCATTTCACAGAGAACCATCTGGGTTACCCTTCACCCCCCCGTTGACCTCCATTTCACAGAGAACCATCTGGGTCAAGGCACAGGGTCTTGTGTTCGCCAGCTGAGCTAAAGCCTAGGCATGAGCTCAGGGAACTAAAGGCATGAGCTCAGGGAACTAAAGGCATGAGCTCGGGGAACTAAAGGCATGAGCTCAGGCAACTAAAGGCATGAGTTCAGGGAACTAAAGGCATGAGTTCAGGGAACTAAAGGCATGAACTCAGGGAACTAAAGCCTAGGCATGAGCTCAGGGAACTACAGCATAGGCATGAGCTCAGGGAACTAAAGCCTGCACTCTTAGAAAGAATTGTGCCATCTAGAACCTAAAATGGTTATTTGACTGTCCCCATAGGAGAACCCTTTGAAGAACCCTTTTTTTAAAAACTTTAAAGTACTACTTAAGTCGTTTTTTGGGGGATCTGTAATTTACTTTACTATTTAAATGTTTGATAACTTTTAATTTTACTTCACTACATTCCTAAAGAAATAATGTACTTTTTACTCTATACATTTTCCCTGACACCCAAAAGTACTCGTAATATGTTTCATGCTTAGCAGGACATGAAAATGGTCCAATTCACACACTTATCAAGAGAACATCCCTGGTCATCCCTACTGATGATTTGGTGGAATCAGTAAACACACATGCTTCATTTGTAAATTATGTTTGTGTGTTGTAGAGTGCCCCTATCTATCCGTAAATTTAAAAAACAAGAAAATGGTGCTGTCTGGTTTGCTTAATACAGTATAAGGAATTTGAAATGATTTAGACTTTTACTATTGATACTTAAGTATACTTTAGCAATTACATTTACTTTTGATACTTAAGTATATTTGAAAACCCCGACAAAGGCTACTCTTAAATTAGACAGAGAAATACAAATTAAAAGAGTATGAAGAGTAGGTTAATGATTGTATTTGAAAATCCCTCATTAATATGCTTCAAAGCAGTGTGGAATAGAGAGGGAATGAGGAAGTCGGGTATAAATAATGCATTGTCTCATCATGTTTCATTTGATGAGCGCACCACCGGCCAGGGTTGTATCAAATATGGTTATCCCTCCTTAATCCTCTACACTCTTAGAAAAAAATGTGTTATCTATAACCTAAAAGGGTACTTTAGCTGTCCTCATAGGAGAACCCTTTGAATAACTCTTTTTGGTTCCAGGTACAATCCTTTTGTGTTTTATGTAGAACCATTTCCACAGAGGGCTCTACATGGAACCCAAAAGGGTTCTACCTGGAACCAAAATGTGTTCTCCTATGGGGACAGCCGAATAACCATATTGGAAACCTTTTTTCTAAGAGTGTAAAGAAACAGCAGATTCAGAAGAACACTCGAAGAAGATAGAAGCCTAATTTTGCCAGCTGTCATGTCGTTGTGTTGAGACAGATAGAGAGCTGTAAAAGGACTTGGGACAGGCTCCCCAAAGCAGAGATAGATTGTTATGGGGGAGTTGGCCCCACAATAGTATATGCATTGGTGGAAGCTCAATATTAAAATCAAATCACCCTACCATATCTAAGCCAATATGACACCAGGGTCGATGAAAATTTGATTGGAGGTACACAACACACTCCCTGCCTCTCAGCCATTACAGAGAGACACATACCGGATTTTTAACAGGGTCATTAGCATTAGGAAATATCTAGGCGTTAGATAAGAACCAGACTGCAGCGTCCATAAAGTGACCATTAGACTTGCCACCTTTCGGACTGAATAAGTTTGTAGGGGCAACAGTTTTGATTAAATGTATAGTTTATCACTCTCACGTGCTCATTTATGTTCGTTTAGAACCAAATATATGCTACCTTTTTGTAGCATTTCTGACAAGGCTAAAACAAATTCAGCGGAATCTCAGATTTCTAAAACCAGACAAAAGAACTTGGGTTGTGCAGCAACAGAGCTAGTAGCTAGCTAACACCAGTCAAATGAGAGGCAAGCTACAAGCATAGGAAGCTAGCTATATTTGGCTATGGAAGCTTTTTCCCATTGCTGAAGTCATCTGTGTCAACTGTTGGCCTTGACACTTCCGTGTAATCAGAGCACAATCAAATAAGCACAGATAAGATGCCGAAAATCCTTGGCTGCTATTGCCAGTTAGCTAGCTACAAGCCAACAAGGCTGTAACATTAGCTGTATGGACAGATCGCGATGCACTGGCACAACTCAATATTTACAACATCTCCCATTCTTCCACAAAGTACAGCTAGTTGCTAGCTAGGTAAAGCTCATAGTCAACACCAAACTTTGGGAAACTGCCACGCTCCTAGTGTATAATACATGCAATAGGCATTGCTCATATAGCGTTAACGTTAGCTAACGTTTCTCCATACGCTAATCAACCTGGCTTGCTTAGCAATGTAGCAAGCTAACATTACAGCCCTTACCTTATGCATTGATTCAGTCCACTCCCTCCTGTCAATGCATTTTTTTCTTGTCTTTATAATCCACATATGTGCTGACTGATTAACACAGTGTGAAGTTACTATGTAATGTATTCCTGAAAACCTGAAGTTGCCCTCCAAGTGAAAGGTAGCCAGTGGGGTGCAGGGGCAGCCAGGTTAAACAACACCAACATCATTGCTTGCTTGCGTGACCATTGCCCAATCAAAATAACTTGGTTAGCTATATGACTGTTTTCAACACATCAACTGTTTAAGTCCCCCAAAAATTGCCACGCAAAAGAAAGAAATGTTCAGTCAGTACTGAGTAATTGAACAACAAGAAAAGCTTCCTGTCATCACCAGACTGTCTCCAGATTATGCGTTCATGACAGTGTTCGTAGCATAAGCGTTAACGTCACCACCATGGAATCTGAAGGTCCATGGTTTGCCTCTCGGCGGAGATATTTTGACCATTGTTTTGACACCCCTCTCCCAGTCCCGACACACACACACCGGCCCGCACACGCATGGTGTGTGCTTATTTCCCCCCCACCCCCCACCCCCGAGCACGCAATTTTCATGCTTGTGTGACACTTTTGATATTCTGGATTTCCCCTGATTGTCTATGCAATTAAAATGGAGGTCAAAATAAAAGGGAAATGAAAGTATTATCTGAGTTTTTGGGTGGGGCGAAGGACACTTTGCCCCCACCTCCTACCTGCTGTGTACTGGAGTCCTTCTAGCTAGCTAACTAGCTGGCTAGCTAGTTAACTAACTAGCACACTGTGTCCTTTGCTCCCGCCTGTCCTCGCCGTTGTTAACAGAACTGCGGGAAAGCAGTGCTCGACAGGCGGGGGTGAAGGACACTGTCTACTGATGTCTTAGCTATCGTTAGTTAGCTAGCTACCTATCCCGCCTGCCCTGTACCGGAGTCCAAGCTAGCTAACTAGCACCCAGTGTCTTTTGCTAACGACTGCCGAACACCTGCCCTCGCCGTCGAAAACGTGCCCGAAAGGCGAGAGGGAAGGACACTGTCTAACATTGTCCTAGCTAGCTACTGGTGTTGTCGCCCCCTCGTCTTCTTCTGTGGTGTTTATTGGCGGTTAGCATCCAATGTTATGGTGCATTACCACCACCTATTATACTGGAGCCCTCCCGCCAGTGTACCGGGTCCTAGCGTAAATATTGACCAATTATAAGTATAAAGAGGGGTTCCTGCAGATGCAGGAATGCCCACATGCAAGAACGCCCGGATTTGTTGGCTGCAATTGCACCCTTCTCTGTCTTGTTACTACGGAGGAGAGAACGGTGGAGAATGGAGATACCAACTCTCATCTCTCAAGGAATACGTCATTGCCCTCTTCCGTCAGATACACTCTACCCCTACGGTACATCCCAGGGACACACTTCTTAATGTCAGGGTGGAGAATTCCCTGAAATGCATACACTGGCTGATTGACGGCACTGATTGCGCTTGTTTATCTAATGGTCCCACTGGAACATCTAGCGCCTCTGCGCGATGTCAGAGAAGACCACTGTTGTCCCGGGAAACATTCGGATGACCACCTCTAAATCCACACACCTGCCGCACCAGTGCTGACCCCTTGGTGTATCCCAAGTCGTTTCTACCGAGGTGGATGACTAAGATGTCAGGGGGAGAAGCAGCACAGGCCCTCTGCTGGCCCAGAACACAGAGCAGTTTGTTCCATTACATGCCTTGCTCACTGAGCGACCTAATGTGACAGTCAATAATGTATGTAAATAGTTAATGGGTAGGCTACATGTTGATTATTTATGTATTTTCCAGGAGCTTTGTTGATTGCCTTGTTAAACGAGATCAGGGAAATGTTTTCCAGTTTTACTACCTATTGGCTTGAAGGGGTTTCTGTTTTTTGTGTTCCCTCTGGACAATCAGCTATTAATATAATTTCTAATAACTACATTATTTATGTTGCCATTTGTCATTATTGTTTACTTTTACTTAACTTGTATTGCTGTTATGCTGTTGTATAAAAAATGTCGCATAATCACCTTCTGGTGTAAAATCCATGGCAATTAAAAACAAAAAGCTCAGTTTTAAGTGAGAAGTAGGCATTGGTCTGAAACCAAAAAATCAAGGGAATTCACATGAGCACCACAATGCCTACTCCACCTATGCTATACCAAGGTTTTCCAGCACATACATTTGACCTACTACAGTAGTTATTTTGGTCTATTGTACTTGTTTACAATGTGTATGTAGGTTGCTTAAGTTTCAAACTATAGTTTTTTGTTTTTAATAACATATACAGTGCTGCTACAGTCATTATGTCCTCTGAATGCTCCGCAAAAAACGGTTGTCAACCCCAACATCCACTAGTGTTCTAATGTTTCAGCCCGGTTCAATCAGAGAGTCAGGGACGGGGTCAAATAGATTGTCTTCCTGTCACGCCCTGACCGTAGAGAGCTTTTTATGTCTCTATTTTGGTTAGGTCAGGGTGTGATTTGGGTGGGCATTCTATGTTCCTTTTCTATGTTTAGTATTTCTTTGTTGTTTGGCTGGGTGTGGTTCTCAATCAGAGGCAGCTGTCTATCGTTGTCTCTGATTGAGAACCATACTTAGGTAGCTTTTTTCCATATGGTTTTTGTGGGTAGTTATTTTCTGTTTTGTGTTTCTGCACCTGACGGGACTGTTTCGGTTTTCATTTATTCTTTGGTTATTTTTGTTTTCGTGTTCAGTTCTGAAATAAAAGCATGAACACTTACCACGCTGCGCTTTGGTCCACACCTTCTTCAACAGACGTTCGTTACACTTCCCAATGAGGATTTTTCATTCAACATGAACCAAATTGAATACTTAATTGTAGCTTATAATGATGGCATTAGAGTGCCACTCAGTCAATAGCTCTAAAAGAGACATTAAATCTGGGTGACTTACATTGCCAGAGAAATTCAGTGGGAGATTAGAGCAGAGGACTATGAAAATACAGCACATGAATATCTGTTAGAGGTGAAGAATACCTCATATATAGACTTAATTGATTCAGCCTCAAAGCTCTTTCCGGACAGATGAAAGGTTCCGGTGGTAATAGACCAACAGAGAAAGGGTTCTGGTGGTAATATTAGCCCAACAGAGAAAGGGTTCCGGTGCTAATACAGTAGATCAACAGAGAATGGGTTCCGGTGATAATACAGTAGACCAACAGAGAAAGAGTTCCGGTGGTAATACAGTAGACACACAGAGAAAGGGTTCCGGTCAAAATAAAGTAGACCAACAGAGAAAGGGTTCCGGTGGTAATACAGTAACCCAACAGAGAAAGAGTTCCGGTGGTAATAGACCAACAGAGAAAGGGTTCCACTGGTAATACAGTAGACAAACAGAGAAAGGGTTCCGGTGGTAATACAGTAAACCAAAAGAGAAATGGTTCCGGTAATAATAGACCAACAGAGAAATGGTTCCGGTGGTAATACAGTAAACCAACAGAAAATGGTTCCGGTGGTAATAGACCAACAGAGATAGGGTTCCGGTGGTAACAGACCAACAGAGAAATAGTTCCGGTGGTAATAGACCAATAGAGAAAGGGTTCCCTGTGGTAATGCAGTAGACCAACAGAGAAAGGGTTCCGGTGGTAATACAGTAGACCAACAGAGAAAGGGCTCCGGTGGTAATGCAGTAACCCAACAGAGAAAGGGTTCTGGTGGTAATAGACCAACAGAGAAAGGGTTCCGGTGGTAATAGACCAACAGAGAAAGGGTTCTGATGGTAATACAGTAGACCAACAGAGAAAGGGTTCCTGTGGTAATAGACCAACAGACAAAGGGTTCTGGTGGTAATAGAGTGGACAAACAGAGAAAGGATTCCACTGGAAATACAGTAGTCCAGCAGAGAAAGGGTTCCGGTGGTAATAGACCAACAGAGAAAGGGTTCGGGTGGTAATACAGTAGACCAACAGAGAATGGGTTCCGGTGATAATACAGTAGACTAACAGAGCAAGGGTTCTAGTGGTAATACAGTAAACCAACAGAGAAATGGTTCCAGTAGTAATAGACCAACAGAGAAAGGGTTCCGGTGGTAATACAGTAGACCAGCAGAGAAAGGGTTCTGGTGGTAATAGACCAACAGAGAAAGGGTTCCGGTGGTAATACAGTAGACTAACAGAGAAAGGGTTCCCTGGTAGTACAGTTGACCAACAGAGAAAGGGTTCTGGTGGTAATACAGTAGCCCAACAGAGAAAGGGTTCCGGTGGTAACAGACTAACAGAGAAAGGGTTCTGACGGTAATACAGTAGACCAACAGAGAAAAGGCTCTGGTGGTAATACAGTAGACCAACAGAGAAAGGGTTCCGGTGGTAATACAGTAAACCAACAGAGACAGGGTTCCGCTGGTAATACAGTAGACCAAATGAGAATGGGTTCCGTTGGTAATAGACCAACAGAGAAAAGGTTCCGGTGGTAATACAGTAGACCAACAGAGAATTGGTTCCGGTGATAATACAGTAGACCAACAGAGAAAGGGTTCTGGTGGTAATAGACCAACATAGAAAGGGTTCCGGTGGTAATACAGTAACCCAACAGAGAAAGGGTTCCGGTGGTAATAGACCAATAGAGAAAGGCTTCCGGTGGTAATCCAGTAGACCAACAGAGAAAGAGTTCTGGTGGTAATAGAACAACAGAGAAAGGGTTCCGGTGGTAATACAGTAGACCATCAGAGAAAGTGTTCTGCTGGTAATACAGTAATCCAACAGAGAAAGGGTTCCGGTGGTAGTAGACCAACAGAGAATGGGTTCCGGTGGTAATACAGTAGACCAACAGAGAAAGGGTTACGTTGGTAATAGACCAACAGAGAAAGGGTTCCGGTGGTAATACAGCAGACCAACAGAGAAAGGGTTCTGGTGGTAATAGACCAACATAGAAAGGGTTCTGGTGGTAATACAGTAGACAAACAGAGAATGGGGTCTGGTGGTAATACAGTAGACATACAGAGAAAGGGTTCCGCTTGTAATACAGTAGACCAACAGAGAAAGAGTTCCGCTGGTAATACAGTAACCCAACAGAGAAAGGGATCCAGTCGTAATAGACCAACAGAGAAAGGGTTCCGGTGGTAATACAGTAGACCAACAGAGAAAGGGTTCTGGTGGTAATAGACCAACATAGAAAGGGTTCCGGTGGTAATACAGTAGACCAACTGAGAAAGGGTTCCGCTGGTAATACAGTTGACCAACAGAGAAAGGGTTCTGGTGGTAACAGACTAACAGAGAAAGGGTTCCGCTGGTAATACAGTAGACCAGCAGAGAAAAGGGTCTGGTGGTTATACAGTAGCCCAACAGAGAAAGGGTTCCGGTGGTAACAGACTAACAGAGAAAGAGTTCCACTGGTAATACAGTAGACCAGCAAAGAAAAGGGTCTGGTGGTAATACAGTAGACCAACAGAGAATGGGTTCCGGTGACAATACAGCAGACCAACAGATAAAGGGCTCCGGTTGTAATACAGTAAACCAACAGAGACAGGGTTCCGGTGGTAATACAGTAGACCAACAGAGAAAGGGTTCCTGTGGTAATAGACCAACAGACAAAGGGTTCTGGTGGTAATAGAGTGGACAAACAGAGAAAGGATTCCACTGGAAATACAGTAGTCCAGCAGAGAAAGGGTTCCGGTGGTAATAGACCAACAGAGAAAGGGTTCGGGTGGTAATACAGTAGACCAACAGAGAATGGGTTCCGGTGATTATACAGTAGACTAACAGAGCAAGGGTTCTAGTGGTAATACAGTAAACCAACAGAGAAATGGTTCCAGTAGTAATAGACCAACAGAGAAAGGGTTCCGGTGGTAATACAGTAGACCAGCAGAGAAAGGGTTCTGGTGGTAATAGACCAACAGAGAAAGGGTTCCGGTGGTAATACAGTAGACTAACAGAGAAAGGGTTCCCTGGTAGTACAGTTGACCAACAGAGAAAGGGTTCTGGTGGTAATACAGTAGCCCAACAGAGAAAGGGTTCCGGTGGTAACAGACTAACAGAGAAAGGGTTCTGACGGTAATACAGTAGACCAACAGAGAAAAGGGTCTGGTGGTAATACAGTAGACCAACAGAGAAAGGGTTCCGGTGGTAATACAGTAAACCAACAGAGACAGGGTTCCGCTGGTAATACAGTAGACCAAATGAGAATGGGTTCCGTTGGTAATAGACCAACAGAGAAAAGGTTCCGGTGGTAATACAGTAGACCAACAGAGAATTGGTTCCGGTGATAATACAGTAGACCAACAGAGAAAGGGTTCTGGTGGTAATAGACCAACATAGAAAGGGTTCCGGTGGTAATACAGTAACCCAACAGAGAAAGGGTTCCGGTGGTAATAGACCAATAGAGAAAGGCTTCCGGTGGTAATCCAGTAGACCAACAGAGAAAGAGTTCTGGTGGTAATAGAACAACAGAGAAAGGGTTCCGGTGGTAATACAGTAGACAAACAGAGAATGGGGTCTGGTGGTAATACAGTAGACATACAGAGAAAGGGTTCCGCTCGTAATACAGTAGACCAACAGAGAAAGAGTTCCGCTGGTAATACAGTAGACCAACAGAGAAAGGGTTCTGGTGGTAAGAGAACAACAGAGAAAGGGTTCCGGTGGTAGTAGACCAACAGAGAATGGGTTCCGGTGGTAATACAGTAGACCAACAGAGAAAGGGTTACGTTGGTAATAGACCAACAGAGAAAGGGTTCCGGTGGTAATACAGCAGACCAACAGAGAAAGGGTTCTGGTGGTAATAGACCAACAGAGAAAGGGTTCTGGTGGTAATAGACCAACATAGAAAGGGTTCTGGTGGTAATACAGTAGACAAACAGAGAATGGGGTCTGGTGGTAATACAGTAGACATACAGAGAAAGGGTTCCGCTTGTAATACAGTAGACCAACAGAGAAAGAGTTCCGCTGGTAATACAGTAACCCAACAGAGAAAGGGATCCAGTCGTAATAGACCAACAGAGAAAGGGTTCCGGTGGTAATACAGTAGACCAACAGAGAAAGGGTTCTGGTGGTAATAGACCAACATAGAAAGGGTTCCGGTGGTAATACAGTAGACCAACTGAGAAAGGGTTCCGCTGGTAATACAGTTGACCAACAGAGAAAGGGTTCTGGTGGTAACAGACTAACAGAGAAAGGGTTCCGCTGGTAATACAGTAGACCAGCAGAGAAAAGGGTCTGGTGGTTATACAGTAGCCCAACAGAGAAAGGGTTCCGGTGGTAACAGACTAACAGAGAAAGAGTTCCACTGGTAATACAGTAGACCAGCAAAGAAAAGGGTCTGGTTGTAATACAGTAAACCAACAGAGACAGGGTTCCGGTGGTAATACAGTAGACCAACAGAGAAAGGGTTCCGGTGGTAATACAGTAGACCAACAGAGAAATGGTTCCGGTGATAATACAGTAGACCAACAGAGAAAAGGTTCCGTTGGTAATAGACCAACAGAGAAAGGGTTCCGGTGGTAATACAGTAGACCAACAGAAAAATGGTTCCGGTGATAATACAGTAGACCAACAGAGAAAGGGTTCTGGTGGTAATAGACCAACAATGAAAGGGTTCCGGTGGTAATACAGTAGACAAACAGAGAATGGGGTCTGGTGGTAATACAGTAGACATACAGAGAAAGGGTTCCGCTGGTAATACAGTAGACCAACAGAGAAAGAGTTCCGCTGGTAATACAGTAGCCGAACTTAGAAAGGGTTCCGGTTGGTACTAGACCAAAAGAGAAAGGGTTCCGGTGGCAATACAGTAGACCAACAGAGAAAGGGATCCAGTGGTAATAGACCAACAGAGAAAGGGTTCCGGTGGTATTACAGCAAACCAACAGAGAATGGGTTCCAGTGATAATACGCAAGACCAACAGAGAAAGGGTTCTTGTGGTAATAGACCAACAGAGAATGGATTCCGGTGGTAATACAGTAGACCAACAGAGACAGGGTTCCGCTGGTAATACAGTAGACCAACAGAGAATGGCTTCCGCTGGTAATAGACCAACAGAGAAAGGGTTCCGCTGGTAATACAGTAGACCAACAGAGAAAGGGTTGTGGTGGTAATCGACCACCAGAGAAAGGGTTCCGGTGGTAATACAGTAGACCAACAGAGAATTGGTTCCGGTGATAATACAGTAGACCAACAGAGAAAGGGTTCTGGTGGTAATAGACCAACATAGAAAGGGTTCCGGTGGTAATACAGTAACCCAACAGAGAAAGGGTTCCGGTGGTAATAGACCAATAGAGAAAGGCTTCCGGTGGTAATCCAGTAGACCAACAGAGAAGGGGGTCTGGTGGTAATACAGTAGACCAACATGGAAAGGGTTCCGCTGGTAATACAGTAGACCAACACAGAAGGGGGTCTGGTGGTAATACAGTAGACCAACAGAGAAAGGGTTCAGGTGGTAATACAGTAGACCAACAGAGAAAGGGTTCCGCTGGTAATACAGTAACCCAACAGAGAAAGGGTTCCGGTGGTAACAGACCAACAGAGAAATAGTTCCGCTGGTAATGCAGTAGACCAACAGAGAAAGGGTTCTGGTGGTAATACAGTAGCCGAACTTAGAAAGGGTTCCGGTTGGTACTAGACCAAAAGAGAAAGGGTTCCGGTGGCAATACAGTAGACCAACAGAGAAAGGGATCCAGTGGTAATAGACCAACAGAGAAAGGGTTCCGGTGGTATTACAGCAAACCAACAGAGAATGGGTTCCGGTGATAATACGCAAGACCAACAGAGAAAGGGTTCTTGTGGTACTAGACCAAAAGAGAAAGGGTTCCGGTGGCAATACAGTAGACCAACAGAGAAAGGGATCCAGTGGTAATAGACCAACAGAGAATGGGTTCCGCTGGTAATAGACCAACAGAGAAAGGGTTCCGCTGGTAATACAGTAGACAAACAGAGAAATGGTTCCGGTTATGATACAGTAGACCAACAGAGAAAGGGTTCTGGTGGTAATCGACCACCAGAGAAAGGGTTCCAGTGGTAATACAGTAGACCAACAGAGAAAGGCTTCTGGTGATAATAGACCAACATAGAAAGGGTTCCGGTGGTAATACAGTAGACCAACAGAGAAGGGGGTCTGGTGGTAATACAGTAGACCAACAGAGAAAGGGTTCAGGTGGTAATACAGTAACCCAACAGAGAAAGGGTTCCGGTGGTAACAGACCAACAGAGAAATAGCTCCGCTGGTAATGCAGTAGACCAACAGAGAAAGGGTTGCGGTGGTAATAGACAAACAGAGAAAGGGTTCCGGTGATAATACAGTAGACCACCAGAGAAAGGGTTCTGGTGGTAATAGACCAACAGAGAAAGGGTTCCAGTGGTAATACAGTAAACTAACAGAGAAAGGGTTCTGGTGGTAATAGACCAACAGAGAAAGGGTTCTGCTGGTATTGCAGTAGACCAACAGAGAAAGGGTTCTTGTGGTAATAGACCAACAGAGAATGGATTCCGGTGGTAATACAGTAGACCAACAGACACAGGGTTCCGCTGGTAATACAGTAGACCAACAGAGAATGGGTTCCGGTGATAATACAGTAGACCAACAGAGAATGGGTTCCGCTGGTAATAGACCAACAGAGAAAGGGTTCCGCTGGTAATACAGTAGACAAACAGAGAAATGGTTCCGGTTATGATACAGTAGACCAACAGAGAAAGGGTTGTGGTGGTAATCGACCACCAGAGAAAGGGTTCCGGTGGTAATACAGTAGACCAACAGAGAAGGGGGTCTGGTGGTAATACAGTAGACCAACAGAGAAAGGGTTCAGGTGGTAATACAGTAACCCAACAGAGAAAGGGTTCCGGTGGTAACAGACCAACAGAGAAATAGCTCCGCTGGTAATGCAGTAGACCAACAGAGAAAGGGTTCCGGTGATAATACAGTAGACCACCAGAGAAAGGGTTCTGGTGGTAATAGACCAACAGAGAAAGGGTTCCAGTGGTAATACAGTTAACTAACAGAGAAAGGGTTCTGGTGGTAATAGACCAACAGAGAAAGGGTTCTGCTGGTATTGCAGTAGACCAACAGAGAAAGGTTTCCGGTGGTATTACAGTAGTCCAACAGAGAAAGGGTTCCTGTGGTAATAGACCAACAGACAAAGGGTTCTGGTGGTAATACAGTGGACAAACAGAGAAAGGGTTCCGCTGGTAATATAGTAGTCCAGCAAAGAAAGGGTTCCAGTGGTAATAAACCAACAGAGAAAGGGTTCGGGTGGTAATACAGTAGACCAACAGAGAATTGGTTCCGGTGATAATACAGTAGACCAACAGAGAAAGAGTTCTGGTGGTAATACAGTAGACCAACAGATAATGGGTTCCGCTGGTAATACAGTAGACCAACAGAGAAAGGGTTACGTTGGTAATAGACCAACAGAGAAAGGGTTCCGGTGGTAATACAGTAGACCAACAGAGAAATGGTCCCGGTTATAATGCAGTAGACCAACAGAGAAAGGGTTATGTTGGTAATAGACCAACAGAGAAAGGGTTCCGGTGGTAATACAGTAGACCAACAGAGAAAGGGTTACGTTGGTAATAGACCAACAGAGAAATTGTTCCGGTGGTAATACAGCAGACCAACAGAGAAAGGGTTCTGGTGGTAATAGACCAACATAGAAAGGGTTCTGTTGGTAATACAGTAGACCAACAGAGAAAGGGTTCCGCTCGTAATACAGTAGACCAACAGAGAAAGAGTTCCACTGGTAATACAGTAGCCCAACAGAGAAAGGGTTCCGGTGGTAACAGACTAACAGAGAAAGGGTTCCGCTGGTAATACTGTAGACCAGCAGAGAAAAGGGTCTGGTGGTAATACAGTAGACCAACAGAGAATGGGTTCCGGTGATAATACAGCAGACCAAGAGATAAAGGGCTCCGGTTGTAATACAGTAAACCAACAGAAACAGGGTTCCGGTGGTAATACAGTAGACCAACAGAGAAAGGGTTCCGTTGGTAATAGACCAACAGAGAAAGGGTTCCGCTGGTAATACAGTAGCCGAACTTAGAAAGGGTTCCGGTTGGTACTAGACCAAAAGAGAAAGGGTTCCGGTGGCAATACAGTAGACCAACAGAGAAAGGGATCCAGTGGTAATAGACCAACAGAGAAAGGGTTCCGGTGGTATTACAGCAAACCAACAGAGAATGGGTTCCGGTGATAATACCCAAGACCAACAGAGAAATGGTTCTTGTGGTAAAAGACCAACAGAGAATGGATTCCGGTGGTAAATACAGTTGACCAACAGAGAAAGGGTTCTGGTGGTTATACAGTAGCCCAACAGAGAAAGGGTTCCGGTGGTAACAGACTAACAGAGAAAGGGTTCTGATGGTAATACAGTAGACCAGCAGAGAAAAGGGTCTGGTGGTAATACAGTAGACAAACAGAGAAATGGTTCCGGTTATGATACAGTAGACCAACAGAGAAAGGGTTCTGGTGGTAATCGACCACCAGAGAAAAGGTTCCGGTGGTAATACAGTAGCCCAACAGAGAAAGGGTTCCGGTGGTAACAGACTAACAGAGAAAGGGTTCCGCTGGTAATACTGTAGACCAGCAGAGAAAAGGGTCTGGTGGTAATACAGTAGACCAACAGAGAAAGGGTTCCGGTGATAATACAGCAGACCAACAGATAAAGGGCTCCGGTTGTAATACAGTAAACCAACAGAAACAGGGTTCCGGTGGTAATACAGTAGACCAACAGAGAAAGGGTTCCGTTGGTAATAGACCAACAGAGAAAGGGTTCCGGTGGTAATACAGTAGCCGAACTTAGAAAGGGTTCCGGTTGGTACTAGACCAAAAGAGAAAGGGTTCCGGTGGCAATACAGTAGACCAACAGAGAAAGGGATCCAGTGGTAATAGACCAACAGAGAAATGGTTCCAGTTATAATACAGTAGACCAACAGAGAAAGGGTTCTGGTGGTAATAGACCAAGAGAGAACGGGTTCCAGTGGTAATACAGTAAATTAACAGAGAAAGGGTTCTGGTGGTAATAGACCAACAGAGAAAGGGTTCTGCTGGTATTGCAGTAGACCAACAGAGAAAGGTTTCCGGTGGTATTACAGTAGTCCAACAGAGAAAGGGTTCCTGTGGTAATAGACCAACAGACAAAGGGTTCTGGTGGTAATACAGTGGACCAACAGAGAAAGGGTTCCGCTGGTAATATAGTAGTCCAGCAAAGAAAGGGTTCAACAGAGAAAGGGTTCGGGTGGTAATACAGTAGGCCAACAGAGAATTGGTTCCGGTGATAATACAGTAGACCAACAGAGAAAGAGTTCTGGTGGTAATACAGTAGACCAACAGATAATGGGTTCCGCTGGTAATACAGTAGACCAACAGAGAAAGGGTTACGTTGGTAATAGACCAACAGAGAAAAAGTTCTGGTGGTAATACAGTAGACCAACAGAGAAATGGTCCCGGTTATAAGGCAGTAGACCAACAGAGAAAGGGTTATGTTGGTAATAGACCAACAGAGA
Organism: Salvelinus alpinus; assembly: GCF_045679555.1. Lineage (NCBI taxonomy): Eukaryota > Metazoa > Chordata > Actinopteri > Salmoniformes > Salmonidae > Salvelinus > Salvelinus alpinus. The sequence goes on along the minus strand of NC_092089.1, from coordinate 81,922,201 downwards.
AAGGGTTCCTGTGGCAATACAGTAGACCAACAGAGAAAGGGATCCAGTGGTAATAGACCAACAGAGAAAGGGTTCCGGTGGTATTACAGCAAACCAACAGAGAATGGGTTCCGGTGATAATACCCAAGACCAACAGAGAAATGGTTCTTGTGGTAAAAGACCAACAGAGAATGGATTCCGGTGGTAATACAGTAGACCAACAGAGACAGGGTTCCGCTGGTAATACAGTAGACCAACAGAGAATGGGTTCCGCTGGTAATAGACCAACAGAGAAAGGGTTCCACTGGTAATACAGTAGACAAACAGAGAAATGGTTCCGGTTATGATACAGTAGACCAACAGAGAAAGGGTTCTGGTGGTAATCGACCACCAGAGAAAAGGTTCCGGTGGTAATACAGTAGTCCAACAGAGAAAGGCTTCTGGTGATAATAGACCAACATAGAAAGGGTTCCGGTGGTAATACAGTAGACCAACAGAGAAGGGGGTCTGGTGGTAATACAGTAGACCAAAAGAGAAAGGGTTCAGGTGGTAATACAGTAGACCAACAGAGAAAGGGTTCCGCTGGTAATACAGTAACCCAACAGAGATAGGGTTCCGGTGGTAACAGACCAACAGAGAAATAGTTCCGCTGGTAATACAGTAGACCAACAGAGAAAGGGTTCCGGTGATAATACAGTAGACCAACAGAGAAATGGTTCCAGTTATAATACAGTAGACCAACAGAGAAAGGGTTCTGGTGGTAATAGACCAAGAGAGAACGGGTTCCAGTGGTAATACAGTAAATTAACAGAGAAAGGGTTCTGGTGGTAATAGACCAACAGAGAAAGGGTTCTGCTGGTATTGCAGTAGACCAACAGAGAAAGGTTTCCGGTGGTATTACAGTAGTCCAACAGAGAAAGGGTTCCTGTGGTAATAGACCAACAGACAAAGGGTTCTGGTGGTAATACAGTGGACCAACAGAGAAAGGGTTCCGCTGGTAATATAGTAGTCCAGCAAAGAAAGGGTTCAACAGAGAAAGGGTTCGGGTGGTAATACAGTAGGCCAACAGAGAATTGGTTCCTTGTGATAATACAGTAGACCAACAGAGAAAGAGTTCTGGTGGTAATACAGTAGACCAACAGATAATGGGTTCCGCTGGTAATACAGTAGACCAACAGAGAAAGGGTTACGTTGGTAATAGACCAACAGAGAAAAAGTTCTGGTGGTAATACAGTAGACCAACAGAGAAATGGTCCCGGTTATAAGGCAGTAGACCAACAGAGAAAGGGTTATGTTGGTAATAGACCAACAGAGAAAGGGTTCCGGTGGTAATACAGTAGACCAACAGAGAAAAGGTTACGTTGGTAATAGACCAACAGAGAAATTGTTCCGGTGGTAATACAGCAGACCAACAGAGAAAGGGTTCTGGTGGTAATAGACCAACATAGAAAGGGTTCTGGTGGTAATACAGTAGACAAACAGAGAATGGGGTCTGGTGGTAATACAGTAGACATACAGAGAAAGGGTTCCGCTCGTAATACAGTAGACCAACAGAGAAAGAGTTCCGCTGGTAATACAGTAGACCAACAGAGAAAGGGTTCTGGTGGTAAGAGAACAACAGAGAAAGGGTTCCGGTGGTAATACAGTAGACCAACAGAGAAAGAGTTCCGCTGGTAATACAGTAGACCAACAGAGAAAGGGTTCTGGTGGTAATAGAACAACAGAGAAAGGGTTCCGGTGGTAATACAGTAGACCAACAGAGAAAGGGTTCCGCTGGTAAATACAGTAGACCAACAGAGAAAGGGTTCTGGTGGTTATACAGTAGCCCAACAGAGAAAGGGTTCCGGTGGTAACAGACTAACAGAGAAAGGGTTCTGATGGTAATATAGTAGACCAGCAGAGAAAGGGTTCTGGTGGTAATCGACCACCAGAGAAAAGGTTCCGGTGGTAATACAGTAGACCAACAGAGAAAGGCTTCTGGTGATAATAGACCAACATAGAAAGGGTTCCGGTGGTAATACAGTAGACCAACAGAGAAGGGGGTCTGGTGGTAATACAGTAGACCAACAGAGAAAGGGTTCAGGTGGTAATACAGTAGACCAACAGAGAAAGGGTTCCTCTGGTAATACAGTAACCCAACAGAGATAGGGTTCCGGTGGTAACAAACCAACAGAGAAATAGTTCCGCTGGTAATGCAGTAGACCAACAGAGAAAGGGTTGCGGTGGTAATAGACAAACAGAGAAAGGGTTCCGGTGATAATACAGTAGACCAACAGAGAAATGGTTCCAGTTATAATACAGTAGACCAACAGAGAAAGGGTTCTGGTGGTAATAGACCAACAGAGAAAGGGTTCCAGTGGTAATACAGTAAATTAACAGAAAAAGGGTTCTGGTGGTATTGCAGTAGACCAACAGAGAAAGGTTTCCGGTGGTAAATACAGTTGACCAACAGAGAAAGGGTTCTGGTGGTTATACAGTAGCCCAACAGAGAAAGGGTTCCGGTGGTAACAGACTAACAGAGAAAGGGTTCTGATGGTAATACAGTAGACCAGCAGAGAAAAGGGTCTGGTGGTAATACAGTAGACCAACAGAGAATGGGTTCCGGTGATAATACAGCAGACCAACAGAGAAAGGGTTCTGGTGGTAATAGACCAACATAGAAAGGGTTCTGTTGGTAATACAGTAGACCAACAGAGAAAGGGTTCCGCTCGTAATACAGTAGACCAACAGAGAAAGAGTTCCGCTGGTAATACAGTAGCCCAACAGAGAAAGGGTTCCGGTGGTAACAGACTAACAGAGAAAGGGTTCCGCTGGTAATACTGTAGACCAGCAGAGAAAAGGGTCTGGTGGTAATACAGTAGACCAACAGAGAATGGGTTCCGGTGATAATACAGCAGACCAACAGATAAAGGGCTCCGGTTGTAATACAGTAAACCAACAGAAACAGGGTTCCGGTGGTAATACAGTAGACCAACAGAGAAAGGGTTCCGTTGGTAATAGACCAACAGAGAAAGGGTTCCGCTGGTAATACAGTAGCCGAACTTAGAAAGGGTTCCGGTTGGTACTAGACCAAAAGAGAAAGGGTTCCGGTGGCAATACAGTAGACCAACAGAGAAAGGGATCCAGTGGTAATAGACCAACAGAGAAAGGGTTCCGGTGGTATTACAGCAAACCAACAGAGAATGGGTTCCGGTGATAATACGCAAGACCAACAGAGAAATGGTTCTTGTGGTAATAGACCAACAGAGAATGGATTCCGGTGGTAATACAGTAGACCAACAGAGACAGGGTTCCGCTGGTAATACAGTAGACCAACAGAGAATGGGTTCCGCTGGTAATAGACCAACAGAGAAAGGGTTCCACTGGTAATACAGTAGACAAACAGAGAAATGGTTCCGGTTATGATACAGTAGACCAACAGAGAAAGGGTTCTGGTGGTAATCGACCACCAGAGAAAAGGTTCCGGTGGTAATACAGTAGACCAACAGAGAAAGGCTTCTGGTGATAATAGACCAAGTAGACCGGTGGTAATACAGTAGACCAACAGAGAAGGGGGTCTGGTGGTAATACAGTAGACCAACAGAGAAAGGGTTCAGGTGGTAATACAGTAGACCAACAGAGAAAGGGTTCCTCTGGTAATACAGTAACCCAACAGAGATAGGGTTCCGGTGGTAACAGACCAACAGAGAAATAGTTCCGCTGGTAATACAGTAGACCAACAGAGAAAGGGTTCCGGTGATAATACAGTAGACCAACAGAGAAATGGTTCCAGTTATAACACAGTAGACCAACAGAGAAAGGGTTCTGGTGGTAATAGACCAAGAGAGAACGGGTTCCAGTGGTAATACAGTAAATTAACAGAGAAAGGGTTCTGGTGGTAATAGACCAACAGAGAAAGGGTTCTGCTGGTATTGCAGTAGACCAACAGAGAAAGGTTTCCGGTGGTATTACAGTAGTCCAACAGAGAAAGGGTTCCTGTGGTAATAGACCAACAAACAAAGGGTTCTGGTGGTAATACAGTGGACCAACAGAGAAAGGGTTCCGCTGGTAATATAGTAGTCCAGCAAAGAAAGGGTTCAACAGAGAAAGGGTTCGGGTGGTAATACAGTAGGCCAACAGAGAATTGGTTCCGGTGATAATACAGTAGACCAACAGAGAAAGAGTTCTGGTGGTAATACAGTAGACCAACAGATAATGGGTTCCGCTGGTAATACAGTAGACCAACAGAGAAAGGGTTACGTTGGTAATAGACCAACAGAGAAAAAGTTCTGGTGGTAATACAGTAGACCAACAGAGAAATGGTCCCGGTTATAATGCAGTAGACCAACAGAGAAAGGGTTATGTTGGTAATAGACCAACAGAGAAAGGGTTCCGGTGGTAATACAGTAGACCAACAGAGAAAGGGTTACGTTGGTAATAGACCAACAGAGAAATTGTTCCGGTGGTAATACAGCAGACCAACAGAGAAAGGGTTCTGGTGGTAATAGACCAACATAGAAAGGGTTCTGGTGGTAATACAGTAGACAAACAGAGAATGGGGTCTGGTGGTAATACAGTAGACATACAGAGAAAGGGTTCCGCTCGTAATACAGTAGACCAACAGAGAAAGAGTTCCGCTGGTAATACAGTAGACAAACAGAGAAAGGGTTCTGGTGGTAATAGAACAACAGAGAAAGGGTTCCGGTGGTAATACAGTAGACCAACAGAGAAAGAGTTCCGCTGGTAATACAGTAAACCAACAGAGAAAGGGTTCTGGTGGTAATAGAACAACAGAGAAAGGGTTCCGGTGGTAATACAGTAGACCAACAGAGAAAGGGTTCCGCTGGTAAATACAGTTGACCAACAGAGAAAGGGTTCTGGTGGTTATACAGTAGCCCAACAGAGAAAGGGTTCCGGTGGTAACAGACTAACAGAGAAAGGGTTCTGATGGTAATACAGTAGACCAGCAGAGAAAGGGTTCTGGTGGTAATCGACCACCAGAGAAAAGGTTCCGGTGGTAATACAGTAGACCAACAGAGAAAGGCTTCTGGTGATAATAGACCAACATAGAAAGGGTTCCGGTGGTAATACAGTAGACCAACAGAGAAGGGGGTCTGGTGGTAATACAGTAGACCAACAGAGAAAGGGTTCAGGTGGTAATACAGTAGACCAACAGAGAAAGGGTTCCTCTGGTAATACAGTAACCCAACAGAGATAGGGTTCCGGTGGTAACAGACCAACAGAGAAATAGTTCCGCTGGTAATGCAGTAGACCAACAGAGAAAGGGTTCCGGTGGTAATAGACAAACAGAGAAAGGGTTCCGGTGATAATACAGTAGACCAACAGAGAAATGGTTCCAGTTATAATACAGTAGACCAACAGAGAAAGGGTTCTGGTGGTAATAGACCAACAGAGAAAGGGTTCCAGTGGTAATACAGTAAATTAACAGAGAAAGGGTTCTGGTGGTATTGCAGTAGACCAACAGAGAAAGGTTTCCGGTGGTAAATACAGTTGACCAACAGAGAAAGGGTTCTGGTGGTTATACAGTAGCCCAACAGAGAAAGGGTTCCGGTGGTAACAGACTAACAGAGAAAGGGTTCTGATGGTAATACAGTAGACCAGCAGAGAAAAGGGTCTGGTGGTAATACAGTAGACCAACAGAGAATGGGTTCCGGTGATAATACAGCAGACCAACAGATAAAGGGTTCCGGTGGTAATAGACCAACAGAGAATGGATTCCGGTGGTAATACAGTAGACCAACAGAGACAGGGTTCCGCTGGTAATACAGTAGACCAACAGAGAATGGGTTCCGCTGGTAATAGACCAACAGAGAAAGGGTTCCGCTGGTAATACAGTAGACAAACAGAGAAATGGTTCCGGTTATGATACAGTAGACCAACAGAGAAAGGGTTCTGGTGGTAATCGACCACCAGAGAAAGGGTTCCGGTGGTAATACAGTAGATCAACAGAGAAAGGGTTCCGCTGGTAATACAGTAGACCAACAGAGAAGGGGGTCTGGTGGTAATACAGTAGACCAACAGAGAAAGGGTTCAGGTGGTAATACAGTAGACCAACAGAGAAAGGGTTCCGCTGGTAATACACTAACCCAACAGAGATAGGGTTCCGGTGGTAACAGACCAACAGAGAAATAGTTCCGCTGGTAATGCAGTAGACCAACAGAGAAAGGGTTGCGGTGGTAATAGACAAACAGAGAAAGGGATCCAGTGGTAATACAGTAAATTAACAGAGAAAGGGTTCTGGTGGTATTGCAGTAGACCAACAGAGAAAGGCTTCCGGTGATAATACAGTAGACCAACAGAGAAATGGTTCCAGTTATAATACAGTAGACCAACAGAGAAAGGGTTCTGGTGGTAATAGACCAACAGAGAAATGGTTCCAGTGGTAATACAGTAAATTAACAGAGAAAGGGTTCTGGTGGTATTGCAGTAGACCAACAGAGAAAGGTTTCCGGTGGTAAATACAGTTGACCAACAGAGAAAGGGTTCTGGTGGTTATACAGTAGACCAACAGAGACAGGGTTCCGCTGGTAATACAGTAGACCAACAGAGAATGGGTTCCGCTGGTAATAGACCAACAGAGAAAGGGTTCCGCTGGTAATACAGTAGACAAACAGAGAAATGGTTCCGGTTATGATACAGTAGACCAACAGAGAAATGGTTCCGGTTATGATACAGTAGACCAACAGAGAAAGGGTTCTGGTGGTAATAGACCAACAGAGAAAAGGTTCCAGTGGAAATACAGTAAACTAACAGAGAAAGGGTTCTGGTGGTAATAGACCAACAGAGAAAGGGTTCCGGTGGTAATACTGTAAACCAACAGAGAAAAGGTTCCGATGATAATACAGTAGACCAACAGAGAAAGGGTTCTGTTGGTAATAGACCAAGAGAGAAAGGGTTATGTTGGTAATACAGTAGACCAACAGAGAAAGGGTTCTGGTGGTAATAGACCAACATAGAAAGGGTTCCGTTGGTAATACAGTAGACATTCAGAGAATGTGGTCTGGTGGTAAATACAGTAGACAAACAGAGAAAGGGTTCTGCTGGTAATACAGTAGACCAACAGAGAAAGAGTTCCGCTGGTAATACAGTAGCCGAACTTAGAAAGGGTTCCGGTTGGTACTAGACTAACAGAGAAAGGGTTCCGGTGGCAATACAGTAGACCAACAGAGAATGGGTTCCGCTGGTAATACAGTAGACCAACAGAGAAAGGGATCCAGTGGTAATAGACCAACAGAGAAAGGGTTCCGGTGGTATTACAGCAACCCAACAGAGAAAGGGTTCCTGTGGAGACAGACCAACAGAGAAATTATTCCGGTGGTAATAGACCAATAGAGAAAGGCTTCCGGTGGTAATACAGTAGACCAACAGAGAAAGGGTTCTGGTGGTAATAGACCAACAGAGAAAGGGTTCCGGTGGTAATACTGTAAACCAACAGAGAAAAGGTTCCGGTGATAATACTGTAGACCAACAGAGAAAGGGTTCTGTTGGTAATAGACCAAGAGAGAAAGGGTTCTGGTGGTAATACAGTAGACCAACAGAGAAAGGGTTCTGGTGGTAATAGACCAACATAGAAAGGGTTCCGTTGGTAATACAGTAGACATTCAGAGAATGTGGTCTGGTGGTAATACAGTAGACCAACAGAGAAAGGGTTCCGGTGGTAACAGACTAACAGAGAAATGGTTCCAGTGGTAATACAGTAAATTAACAGAGAAAGGGTTCTGGTGGTATTGCAGTAGACCAACAGAGAAAGGTTTCCGGTGGTAAATACAGTTGACCAACAGAGAAAGGGTTCTGGTGGTTATACAGTAGCCCAACAGAGAAAGGGTTCCGGTGGTAACAGACTAACAGAGAAAGGGTTCTGATGGTAATACAGTAGACCATCAGAGAAAAGGGTCTGGTGGTAATACAGTAGACCAACAGAGAATGGGTTCCGGTGATAATACAGCAGACCAACAGATAAAGGGCTCCGGTTGTAATACAGTAAACCAACAGAGACAGGGTTCCGGTGGTAATACAGTAGACCAACAGAGAAAAGGTTCCGTTGGTAATAGACCAACAGAGAAAGGGTTCCGGTGGTAATGCAGTAGAACAACAGAAAAATGGTTCCGGTGATAATACAGTAGACCAACAGAGAAAGGGTTCTGGTGGTAATAGACCAACAATGAAAGGGTTCCGGTGGTAATACAGTAGACAAACAGAGAATGGGGTCTGGTGGTAATACAGTAGACATACAGAGAAAGGGTTCCGCTGGTAATACAGTAGACCAACAGAGAAAGAGTTCCGCTGGTAATACAGCAGCCGAACTTAGAAAGGGTTCCGGTTGGTACTAGACCAAAAGAGAAAGGGTTCCGGTGGCAATACAGTAGACCAACAGATAAAGGATTCCGCTGGTAATACAGTAGACCAACAGAGAAAGGGATCCAGTGGTAATAGACCAACAGAGAAAGGGTTTCGGTGGTATTACAGCAAACCAACAGAGAATGAGTTCCGGTGATAATACACAAGACCAACAGAGAAAGAGTTCTTGTGGTAATACAGTAGACCAACAGAGACAGGGTTCCGCTGGTAATACAGTAGACCAACAGAGAATGGGTTCCGCTGGTAATAGACCAACAGAGAAAGGGTTCCGCTGGTAATACAGTAGACAAACAGAGAAATGGTTCCGGTTATGATACAGTAGACCAACAGAGAAAGGGTTCTGGTGGTAATCGACCACCAGAGAAAGGGTTCCGGTGGTAATACAGTAGATCAACAGAGAAAGGGTTCCGCTGGTAATACAGTAGACCAACAGAGAAGGGGGTCTGGTGGTAATACAGTAGACCAACAGAGAAAGGGTTCAGGTGGTAATACAGTAGACCAACAGAGAAAGGGTTCCGCTGGTAATACACTAACCCAACAGAGATAGGGTTCCGGTGGTAACAGACCAACAGAGAAATAGTTCCGCTGGTAATGCAGTAGACCAACAGAGAAAGGGTTGCGGTGGTAATAGACAAACAGAGAAAGGGATCCAGTGGTAATACAGTAAATTAACAGAGAAAGGGTTCTGGTGGTATTGCAGTAGACCAACAGAGAAAGGCTTCCGGTGATAATACAGTAGACCAACAGAGAAATGGTTCCAGTTATAATACAGTAGACCAACAGAGAAAGGGTTCTGGTGGTAATAGACCAACAGAGAAATGGTTCCAGTGGTAATACAGTAAATTAACAGAGAAAGGGTTCTGGTGGTATTGCAGTAGACCAACAGAGAAAGGTTTCCGGTGGTAAATACAGTTGACCAACAGAGAAAGGGTTCTGGTGGTTATACAGTAGACCAACAGAGACAGGGTTCCGCTGGTAATACAGTAGACCAACAGAGAATGGGTTCCGCTGGTAATAGACCAACAGAGAAAGGGTTCCGCTGGTAATACAGTAGACAAACAGAGAAATGGTTCCGGTTATGATACAGTAGACCAACAGAGAAATGGTTCCGGTTATGATACAGTAGACCACCAGAGAAAGGGTTCCGGTGGTAATACAGTAGACCAACAGAGAAAGGGTTCCGCTGTTAACAGACCAACAGAGAAATAGTTCCGCTGGTAATCAAATCAAATCAAATCAAATTTTATTAGTCACATACACATGGTTAGCAGATGTTAATGCGAGTGTAGCGAAATGCTTGTGCTTCTAGTTCCGACAATGCAGTAATAACCAACAAGTAATCTAACCTAACAATTCCACAACTACTACCTTATACACACACAAGTGTAAAGGGATAAAGAATATGTACATAAAGATATATGAATGAGTGGTGGTACAGAACGGCATAGGCAAGATGCAGTAGATGGTATAGAGTACGGTATATACATATGAGATGAGTACTGTAGGGTATGTAAACATAAAGTGGCATAGTTTAAAGTGGCTAGTGGTACATGTATTACATAAAGATGGCAAGATGCAGTAGATGATATAGAGTACAGTATATACATATGAGATGGGTAATGTAGGGTATGTAAACATTATATTAAGTGGCATTGTTTAAAGTGGCTAGTGGTACATTTTTACATAATTTCCATCAATTCCCATTTTTAAAGTGGCTGGAGTTGAGTCAGTATGTTGGCAGCGGCCGCTAAATGTTAGTGGTGGCTGTTTAACAGTCTGATGGCCTTGAGATAGAAGCTGTTTTTCAGTCTCTCGGTCCCTGCTTTGATGGTAATGCAGTAGACCAACAGAGAAAGGGTTGCGGTGGTAATAGACAAACAGAGAATGGGTTCCGGTGATAATACAGTAGACCAACAGAGAAATGGTTCCAGTTATAATACAGTAGACCAACAGAGAAAGGGTTCTGGTGGTAATAGACCAACAGAGAAAAGGTTCCAGTGGAAATACAGTAAACTAACAGAGAAAGGGTTCTGGTGGTAATAGACCAACAGAGAAAGGGTTCCGGTGGTAATACTGTAAACCAACAGAGAAAAGGTTCCGATGATAATACAGTAGACCAACAGAGAAAGGGTTCTGTTGGTAATAGACCAAGAGAGAAAGGGTTCTGGTGGTAATACAGTAGACCAACAGAGAAAGGGTTCTGGTGGTAATAGACCAACATAGAAAGGGTTCCGTTGGTAATACAGTAGACATTCAGAGAATGTGGTCTGGTGGTAAATACAGTAGACAAACAGAGAAAGGGTTCTGCTGGTAATACAGTAGACCAACAGAGAAAGAGTTCCGCTGGTAATACAGTAGCCGAACTTAGAAAGGGTTCCGGTTGGTACTAGACTAACAGAGAAAGGGTTCCGGTGGCAATACAGTAGACCAACAGAGAATGGGTTCCGCTGGTAATACAGTAGACCAACAGAGAAAGGGATCCAGTGGTAATAGACCAACAGAGAAAGGGTTCCGGTGGTAATACTGTAAACCAACAGAGAAAAGGTTCCGGTGATAATACTGTAGACCAACAGAGAAAGGGTTCTGTTGGTAATAGACCAAGAGAGAAAGGGTTCTGGTGGTAATACAGTAGACCAACAGAGAAAGAGTTCCGCTGGTAATACATTAGACGAACTTAGAAAGGGTTACTGTTGGTACTAGACCAACAGAGAAAGGGTTCCGGTGGCAATACAGTAGACCAACAGATAAAGGGTTCCACTGGTAATACAGTAGACCAACAGAGAAAGGGATCCAGTGGTAATAGACCAACAGAGAAAGTGTTCCGGTGGTAATAGACCAACAGAGAAAGTGTTCCGGTGGTAATAGACCAACAGAGAAAGGGTTCCGGTGGTAACACAGTAAACCAACAGAGAAAAGGTTCCGGTGGTAATTGACCAATAGAGAAAGACTTCCGGTTGTAATCCAGTAGACCAACAGAGAAAGCGTTCTGGTGGTAATAGACCAACAGAGAAATGGTTCCGGTGGTAATACAGTAGACCAACAGAGAAAGGGTTCTGCTGGTAATACAGTAATCCAACAGAAAAAGGGTTCCGGTGGTAGTAGACCAACAGAGAAAGTGTTCCGGTGTAATACAGTAGACCAACAGAGAAAGGGTTCTGTTGGTAATAGACCAACAGAGAAAGGGGTATGGTGGTAATACAGTAAACCAACAGAGAAAGGGTTCTGGTGGTAATAGACCAACAGAGAAAAGGTTCTTGTGGTTATACAGTAGACAAACAGAGAATGGGGTCTGGTGGTAATACAGTAGACCAACAGAGAAAGGGTTCCGCTGGTAATACAGTAGCCGAACTTAGAAAGGGTTCCGGTTGGTACTAGACCAAAACAGAAAGGGTTCCGGTGGCAATACAGTAGACCAACAGATAAAGAGTTCCGCTGGTAATACAGTAGACCAACAGAAAAAGGGTTCCGGTGGTATTACAGCAAACTAACAGAGAATGGGTTCCGGTGATAATACGGTAGACAAACAGAGAAAGGGTTCTTGTGGTATTAGACCAACAGAGAATGGATTCCAGTGGTAATACAGTAACCCAACAGAGAAAGGGTTCCGTTGGAGACAGACCAACAGAGAAATGATTCCGGTGGTAATAGACCAATAGAGAAAGGCTTCCGGTGGTAATCCAGTAGACCAACAGAGAAAGGCTTCTGGTGGTAATACAGTAGACCAACAGAGAAAGGGTTCTGGTGGTAATACAGTAGACATTCAAAGAATGGGGTCTAGTGGTAATACAGTAGACATACAGAGAAAGGGTTCTGCTGGTAATACAGTAGACCAACAGAGAAAGAGTTCCGCTGGTAATACAGTAGACGAACTTAGAAAGGGTTCCGGTTGGTACTAGACCAACAGAGAAAGGGTTCCGGTGGCAATACAGTAGACCAACAGATAAAGGGTTCCACTGGTAATACAGTAGACCAACAGAGAAAAGGATCCAGTGGTAATAGACCAACAGAGAAATTGTTCCGGTGGTAATAGACCAACAGAGAAAGTGTTCCCGTGGTAATAGACCAACAGAGAAAGGGTTCCGGTGGTAACACAGTAAACCAACAGAGAAAAGGTTCCGGTGGTAATTGACCAATAGAGAAAGACTTCCGGTGGTAATCCAGTAGACCAACAGAGAAAGAGTTCTGGTGGTAATAGACCAACAGAGAAATGGTTCCCGTGGCAATACAGTAGACCAACAGAGAAAGGGTTCTGCTGGAAAATACAGTAATCCAACAGAGAAAGGGTTCCGGTGGTAGTAGACAAACAGAGAAAGTGTTACGGTGTAATACAGTAGACCAACAGAGAAAGGGTTCTGTTGGTAATAGACCAACAGAGAAAGGGTTCCGCTGGTAATACAGTAGACAAACAGAGAAATGGTTCCGGTTATGATACAGTAGACCAACAGAGAAAGGGTTCTGGTGGTAATCGACCACCAGAGAAAGGGTTCCGGTGGTAATACAGTAGACCAACAGAGAAAGGGTTCCGCTGGTAATACAGTAACCCAACAGAGAAAGGGTTCCGCTGTTAACAGACCAACAGAGAAATAGTTCCGCTGGTAATGCAGTAGACCAACAGAGAAAGGGTTGCGGTGGTAATAGACAAACAGAGAATTGGTTCCGGTGATAATACAGTAGACCAACAGAGAAATGGTTCCAGTTATAATACAGTAGACCAACAGAGAAAGGGTTCTGGTGGTAATAGACCAACAGAGAAAAGGTTCCAGTGGTAATACAGTAAACTAACAGAGAAAGGGTTCTGGTGGTAATAGACCAACAGAGAAAGGGTTCCGGTGGTAATACTGTAAACCAACAGAGAAAAGGTTCCGATGATAATACAGTAGACCAACAGAGAAAGGGTTCTGTTGGTAATAGACCAAGAGAGAAAGGGTTCTGGTGGTAATACAGTAGACCAACAGAGAAAGGGTTCTGGTGGTAATAGACCAACATAGAAAGGGTTCCGTTGGTAAAACAGTAGACATTCAGAGAATGTGGTCTGGTGGTAAATACAGTAGACAAACAGAGAAAGGGTTCTGCTGGTAATACAGTAGACCAACAGAGAAAGAGTTCCGCTGGTAATACAGTAGCCGAACTTAGAAAGGGTTCCGGTTGGTACTAGACTAACAGAGAAAGGGTTCCGGTGGCAATACAGTAGACCAACAGAGAATGGGTTCCGCTGGTAATACAGTAGACCAACAGAGAAAGGGATCCAGTGGTAATAGACCAACAGAGAAAGGGTTCCGGTGGTATTACAGCAACCCAACAGAGAAAGGGTTCCTGTGGAGACAGACCAACAGAGAAATGATTCCGGTGGTAATAGACCAATAGAGAAAGGCTTCCGGTGGTAATACAGTAGACCAACAGAGAAAGGGTTCTGGTGGTAATAGACCAACAGAGAAAGGGTTCCGGTGGTAATACTGTAAACCAACAGAGAAAAGGTTCCGGTGATAATACTGTAGACCAACAGAGAAAGGGTTCTGTTGGTAATAGACCAAGAGAGAAAGGGTTCTGGTGGTAATACAGTAGACCAACAGAGAAAGAGTTCCGCTGGTAATACATTAGACGAACTTAGAAAGGGTTACGGTTGGTACTAGACCAACAGAGAAAGGGTTCCGGTGGCAATACAGTAGACCAACAGATAAAGGGTTCCACTGGTAATACAGTAGACCAACAGAGAAAGGGATCCAGTGGTAATAGACCAACAGAGAAAGTGTTCCGGTGGTAATAGACCAACAGAGAAAGTGTTCCGGTGGTAATAGACCAACAGAGAAAGGGTTCCGGTGGTAACACAGTAAACCAACAGAGAAAAGGTTCCGGTGGTAATTGACCAATAGAGAAAGACTTCCGGTTGTAATCCAGTAGACCAACAGAGAAAGAGTTCTGGTGGTAATAGACCAACAGAGAAATGGTTCCGGTGGTAATACAGTAGACCAACAGAGAAAGGGTTCTGCTGGTAATACAGTAATCCAACAGAAAAAGGTTTCCGGTGGTAGTAGACCAACAGAGAAAGTGTTCCGGTGTAATACAGTAGACCAACAGAGAAAGGGTTCTGTTGGTAATAGACCAACAGAGAAAGGGGTATGGTGGTAATACAGTAAACCAACAGAGAAAGGGTTCTGGTGGTAATAGACCAACAGAGAAAAGGTTCTTGTGGTTATACAGTAGACAAACAGAGAATGGGGTCTGGTGGTAATACAGTAGACCAACAGAGAAAGGGTTCCGCTGGTAATACAGTAGACCAACAGAGAAAGGGATCCAGTGGTAATAGACCAACAGAGAAAGGGTTCCGGTGGTATTACAGCAAACCAACAGAGAATGGCTTCCGGTGATAATACGGTAGACCAACAGAGAAAGGGTTCTTGTGGTATTAGACCAACAGAGAATGGATTCCAGTGGTAATACAGTATCCCAACAGAGAAAGGGTTCCGGTGGAGACAGACCAACAGAGAAATGATTCCGGTGGTAATAGACCAATAGAGAAAGGCTTCCGGTGGTAATACAGTAGACCAACAGAGAAAGGGTTCTGGTGGTAATAGACCAACAGAGAAAGGGTTCCGGTGGTAATACTGTAAACCAACAGAGAAAAGGTTCCGGTGATAATACTGTAGACCAACAGAGAAAGGGTTCTGTTGGTAATAGACCAAGAGAGAAAAGGTTCTGGTGGTAATACAGTAGACCAACAGAGAAAGGGTTCTGGTGGTAATAGACCAACATAGAAAGGGTTCCGTTGGTAATACAGTAGACATTCAGAGAATGTGGTCTGGTGGTAATACAGTAGACATACAGAGAAAGGGTTCTGCTGGTAATACAGTAGACCAACAGAGAAAGAGTTCCGCTGGTAATACATTAGACGAACTTAGAAAGGGTTACGGTTGGTACTAGACCAACAGAGAAAGTGTTCCGGTGGTAATAGACCAACAGAGAAAGTATTCCGGTGGTAATAGACCAACAGAGAAAGGGTTCCGGTGGTAACACAGTAAACCAACAGAGAAAAGGTTGCGGTGGTAATTGACCAATAGAGAAAGACTTCCGGTGGTAATCCAGTAGACCAACAGAGAAAGAGTTCTGGTGGTGTCACGTTCCTGACCTATTTCTGTTAGTTTGTTGTATGTGTTAGTTGGTCAGGACGTGAGTTTGGGTGGGCATTCTATGTTGTCTTTTTCTATGTTGGTTTAAGGGTTGCCTGGTATGGCTCTCAATTAGAGGCAGGTGTTTGGCGTTCCTCTAATTGAGAGTCATATTTAGGTAGGTTGTTTCACAGTGTTCGTTGTGGGTGGTTGTCTCCTGTGTCAGTGTTTGTCGCACCATACGGGACTGTTCGGTATGTTTGTTCATCGTCATTTTGTGTAGTCTATTTTTCCCTGTTCGTGCGTTCTTCGCGTTATTTGTAAGTTCGTATTGTTCAGGTCTGTCTATACATTTCGGTTTTGTTATTTTGTAGTTTATTCAAGTCTAGGTCGTTTTCTGTCTTCATTGTTTTGTCGTGTCTTTATTAAATTATGTATTCACAACCCGCTGCGCCTTGGTTCAATCACTACTCCTCCTCTTCGGTTGAAGAGGAGGAGAACCACCGTTACAGAACCACCCACCAAATAACCAGAACCAAGCAGAGGTGTAACGGGAGTAAGGGACAACGTAAGAAGGAGGAATGGACATGGGAGGATGTTTTGGACGGTAAAGGTTGCTACACATGGGAGGAGATCCTGGCTGGAAGGGATCGCCTCCCATGGGAACAGCTGGAGGCACTGAGGAGAGCAGAGGCTACCGGAGTGAAGAACCGGAGTTATGAGGGGACGCGTCTTGCACGGAAGCCCGAAAAGCCCGTGAG
This sequence comes from Salvelinus alpinus, assembly GCF_045679555.1. Taxonomy (NCBI): domain Eukaryota; kingdom Metazoa; phylum Chordata; class Actinopteri; order Salmoniformes; family Salmonidae; genus Salvelinus; species Salvelinus alpinus. Next base: position 81,906,000 of record NC_092089.1, on the reverse strand, counting down.
TAACACCCAAAAAATTATTGGGAGGGGGCTAAGAGGTAGTGGGCCAAGGGCAGGTAGGAGACCTGCGCCCACTTCCCAGGCTAACCGTGGAGAGCGGGAGTACGGGCAGACACCGTGTTACGCAGTAGAGCGCACGGTGTCTCCTGTACGTGTTCATAGCCCGGTGCGGGTTATTCCACCTCCCCGCACTGGTAGGGCTAGATTGGGCATTGAGCCAGGTGTCATGAGGCCGGCTCAACGCGTCTGGTCTCCAGTGCGTCTCCTCGGGCCGGCATACATGGCACCTGCCTTACGCATGGTTTCCCCGGTTTGCCTACATAGCCCGGTGCGGGTTATTCCACCTCCCCGCACTGGTCGGGCGACCGGGAGCATTCAACCAGGTAAGGTTGGGCAGGCTCAATGCTCAAGAGAGCCAGTACGCCTGCACGGTCCGGTATTTTCGGGTGCCACCTCCCCGCCCCAGCCTAGTACCTACAGTGCCTACACTACGCACTAGGCTACCAGTGCGTTTCCAGAGCCCTGTTCCTCCTCCACGCACTCTCCCTGTAGTGCGTGTATCCAGTTCGGTGCCTCCAGTTCCGGCACCACGCACTAAGCCACCTGTGCGTCTCCAGAGCCCTGTACACACTGTTCCTTCTCCCCGTACTCGTCCTGAGGTGCGTGCACTCAGCCCGGTGCCACCAGTGCCGGTACCACGCACCAGGCATATAGTACGTTTTGAGAGTCCAGTGTGCCCTGTCCCTGCTCCCCGCACTAGGCTTGAAGTGCGTGTCTCCAGTCCGGTGCCTCCAGTTCCGGCACCACGCACCAGGCCTACAGTGCGTCTCAGCCGGCCAGAGTCTGCCGTCTGCCCAACGGCGCCTGAACTGTCCGTCTGCCATGAGCCTACAGAGCCTTCCGCCAGACAGGATCAGTCTGAGCCATCCGTCTCCGCAGCGCCATCTGAGCCATCCGTCTCCGCAGCGCCATCTGAGCCATCCGTCTCCTCAGCGCCAAATGAGCCACCCGTCTCCCCAGCGCCATCTGAGCCATCCGTCTCCCCAGCGCCGTCTGAGCCATCCGTCTGTCCCGAGCCATTAGAGCCGCCCGTCTGTCCCGAGCCGTCAGAGCCGTTAGTCAGTCAGGAGCCGCTAGAGCCATTCGTCAGTCAGGATCTGCCAGAGCCTTCAACCAGACAGGATCTGCCAGAGCCGCCAACCAGACAGGATCTGCCAGGGCCGCCAACCAGACAGGATCTGCCAGAGCCGCCAACCAGACAGGATCTGCCAGAGCCGCCAACCAGACAGGATCTGCCAGAGCCGTCAGTGAGCCATGAGCGTCCAGAGCCGTCAGTGAGCCATGAGCGTCCAGAGCCGTCAGTGAGCCATGAGCGTCCAGAGCCGTGAGCCAGCCATGAGCGTCCAGAGCCGTCAGCCAGCCATGAGCGTCCAGAGCCGTCAGCCAGCCATGAGCGTCCAGAGCCGTCAGCCAGCCATGAGCGTCCAGAGCCGTCAGCCAGTCATGAGCTGTCCCTCAGCCCAGAGCGGCTATTTGTCCAGAACTGCCCCTCAGTCCAGAGCTGTCTCTCTGTCCGGAGCTGCCTTTCAGTCCGGAGTTGCCCCTCTATCCTGAGCTACCTCTCTATCCTGAGCTACCTCTCTGTCCTGAGCTATCCCTCTATCCCGGTGCTGCCCCTTGTCTCGATGTTAAGTGGGTGTAATATGAGGGTGGTCATTTGTAGGGGGAGATGTAAGCTGGGATTGACTATGGTGGGGTGGGGACCTCGCCCTGAGCCTGAGCCACCACCGTGGTCAGATGCCCACCCAGACCCTCCCCTAGACTTTGTGCTGGTGCGCCCGGAGTTCGCACCTTAAGGGGGGGGTTATGTCACGTTCCTGACCTATTTCTGTTAGTTTGTTGTATGTGTTAGTTGGTCAGGACGTGAGTTTGGGTGGGCATTCTATGTTGTCTGTTTCTATGTTGGTTTAAGGGTTGCCTGGTATGGCTCTCAATTAGAGGCAGGTGTTTGGCGTTCCTCTAATTGAGAGTCATATTTAGGTAGGTTGTTTCACAGTGTTCGTTGTGGGTGGTTGTCTCCTGTGTCAGTGTTTGTCGCACCATACGGGACTGTTCGGTATGTTTGTTCATCGTCATTTTGTGTAGTCTATTTTTCCCTGTTCGTGCGTTCTTCGCGTTATTTGTAAGTTCGTATTGTTCAGGTCTGTCTATACATTTCGGTTTTGTTATTTTGTAGTTTATTCAAGTCTAGGTCGTTTTCTGTCTTCATTGTTTTGTCGTGTCTTTATTAAATTATGTATTCACAACCCGCTGCACCTTGGTTCAATCACTACTCGAGAACCACCGTTACAGGTGGTAATAGACCAACAGAGAAATGGTTCCGGTGGTAATACAATAGACCAACAGAGAAAGGGTTCTGCTGGTAATACAGTAATCCAACAGAGAAAGGGTTCCGGTGGTAGTAGACCAACAGAGAAAGTGTTCCGGTGTAATACAGTAGACCAACAGAGAAAGGGTTCTGTTGGTAATAGACCAACAGAGAAAGGGTTATGGTGGTAATACAGTAAACCAACAGAGAAAGGGTTCTGGTGGTAATAGACCAACAGAGAAAAGGTTCTTGTGGTTATACAGTAGACAAACAGAGAATGGGGTCTGGTGGTAATACAGTAGACCAACAGAGAAAGAGTTCCGCTGGTAATACAGTAGCCGAACTTAGAAAGGGTTCCGGTTGGTACTAGACCAAAACAGAAAGGGTTCCGGTGGCAATACAGTAGACCAACAGATAAAGAGTTCCGCTGGTAATACAGTAGATGTAACGGCTGTCGTCTTCCTCCTCCTCGGACGAGGAGAGGCGAGAAGGATCAGAGGACCAATATGCAGCGTGAAATGTAGACATAATGAATTTATTAAAGTAAAGACGAAAAAACACGAAAACACTTTAACAAACTACAAAACAACAAACGACGCAGACCGACCTGAACATAAGCACTTACATATACACGAAGAACGCACGAACAGGTACAGACTACAAACAAACCGAAACAGTCCCGTGTGGCGCTACGAACACAGACACAGGAGACAACCACCCACAACAAACAATGTGAAACAACCTACCTTAATATGGTTCTCAATCAGAGGAAACGTAAAACACCTGCCTCTAATTGAGAACCATATCAGGCAACCCATTAACCAACATAGAAACACATAACATAGAATGCCCACCCCAACTCACGCCCTGACCAACTAAACACATACAAAAACAACAGAAATCAGGTCAGGAACGTGACATAACCCCCCCCTCAAGATGCGCACTCCGGACGCACCACCAAAAGTCTAGGGGAGGGTCTGGGTGGGCATCTGACCACGGTGGTGGCTCAGGCTCTGGGCGTGGTCCCCACCCCACCATAGTCAATCCCCGCTTCCGTATCCCCCTCCCAATGACCACCCTCCAAATAAACCCACCTAATTTAAGGGGCAACACCGGGTTAATTTATTTATTTATTTATCCGTTATTTTACCAGGTAAGTTGACTGAGAACACGTTCTCATTTGCAGCAACGACCTGGGGAATAGTTACAGGGGAGAGGAGGGGGATGAATGAGCCAATTGTAAACTGGGGATTATTAGGTGACCGTGATGGTTGAGGGCCATCACGGAGATGGCCCTCAACCAGAAGGCTTCGGCTGATCCTGTCTGGCGGAAGGCTCTGGCTGATCCTGTCTGGCGGAAGGCTCTGGCTGATCCTGTCTGGCGGAAGGCTCTGGCTGATCCTGTCTGGCGGAAGGCTCTGGCTGATCCTGTCTGGCGGAAGGCTCTAGCGGCTCCTGTCTGGCGGACGGCTCTGAAGGCTCAGTACAGACGGGCGGCTTTGACGGCTCAGTACAGACGGGCGGCTTTGAAGGCTCAGTACAGACGGACGGCTTTGACGGCTCGGGACAGACGGGCGGCTCGGGACAGACGGGCAGCTCTGACGGCTCGGGACAGACGGGCAGCTCTGACGGCTCGGGACAGACGGGCAGCTCTGACGGCTCGGGACAGACGGGCAGCTCTGACAGCTCGGGACAGACAGACAGCTCTGGCAGGCTGAGGCGCACATTATGCCTGGTGCGTGGTGCCGGAACTGGAGGTACCGGGCTAAGGACACGCACCTCAAGGCTAGTGCAGGGAGCAGGAACAGGGCACACTGACTTCTCAAAGCGCACTATAGGCCTGGTGCGTGGTACCGGAACTGGAGGTACCGGGCTGAGGACACGCACCTCAGGGCGAGTGCGGGGAGAAGGAACAGTGCGTACAGGGCTCTGGAGACGCACAGGAGGCTTGGTGCGTGGTGCCGGAACTGGAGGTACTGGGCTGGAGACACGCACCACAGGGCTAGTGCGTGGAGGAGGAACAGGGCTCTGGAGACGCACTGGAAGCCTGGTGCGTGGTGTAGGCACTGGTGGTACTGGACTGGGGCGGGAAGGTGGCGCCGGATATACCGGACCGTGCAGGCGTACCGGCTCCCTTGAGCACTGAGCCTGCCCAACCTTACCTGGTTGTATGCTCCCCGTCGCCCGACCAGTGCGGGGAGGTGGAATAACCCGCACCGGGCTATGTAGGCGAACCGGGGACACCATGCGTAAGGCTGGTGCCATGTAAGCCGGCCCGAGGAGACGCACTGGTGGCCAGATGCGTTGGGCCGGCTTCATGACATCCGGCTCAATCCTCAATCTAGCCCGGCCGATACGAGGAGCTGGTATGTACCGCACCGGGCTATGCACATGTACAGGAGACACCGTGCGCTCTACTGCGTAACACGGTGTCTGCCCGTACTCCCGCTCTCCACGGTAAGCATGGGAAGTGGGCGCAGGTCTCCTACCTGCCCTCGCCACACTACCCTTTAGCCCCCTCCCAAGATATTTTTGGGGTTTCTTCACAGGCTTCCAGCCACGCCTCCGTGCTGCCTCCTCATACCACCGATCTTGGGCTTTCGCTGCCTCCATCTCCTCACGAGCGCGGCGATATTCCCCAATGTGAGCCCAGTGTCCTTTTCCCTCCAGTATTTCCTCCCATGTCCAGGATTCCTGTGTAGTGGGCCACTGCTCGTACTCACGCTGCTTGGTCCGGGTTTGGTGGGTGGTTCTGTAACGGCTGTCGTCTTCCTCCTCCTCGGACGAGGAGAGGCGAGAAGGATCAGAGGACCAATATGCAGCGTGAAATGTAGACATAATGAATTTATTAAAGTAAAGACGAAAAAACACGAAAACACTTTAACAAACTACAAAACAACAAACGACGCAGACCGACCTGAACATAAGCACTTACATATACACGAAGAACGCACGAACAGGTACAGACTACAAACAAACCGAAACAGTCCCGTGTGGCGCTACGAACACAGACACAGGAGACAACCACCCACAACAAACAATGTGAAACAACCTACCTTAATATGGTTCTCAATCAGAGGAAACGTAAAACACCTGCCTCTAATTGAGAACCATATCAGGCAACCCATTAACCAACATAGAAACACATAACATAGAATGCCCACCCCAACTCACGCCCTGAACAACTAAACACATACAAAAACAACAGAAATCAGGTCAGGAACGTGACAGTAGACCAACAGAGAAAGGGATCCAGTGGTAATAGACTAACAGAGAAAGGGTTCCGGTGGTATTACAGCAAACTAACAGAGAATGGGTTCCGGTGATAATACGGTAGACCAACAGAGAAAGGGTTCTTGTGGTAATAGACCAACAGAGAATGGATTCCAGTGGTAATACAGTAACCCAACAGAGAAAGGGTTCCGGTGGAGACAGACCAACAGAGAAATGATTCCGGTGGTAATAGACCAATAGAGAAAGGCTTCCGGTGGTAATCCAGTAGACCAACAGAGAAAGGCTTCTGGTGGTAATAGACCAACAGAGAAAGGGTTCTGGTGGTAATAGACCAACAGAGAAAGGCTTCTGGTGGTAATAGACCAACAGAGAAAGGGTTCTGGTGGTAATAGACCAACAGAGAAAGGGTTCCGGTGGTAATACAGTAAACCAACAGAGAAAGGGTTCCGGTGATAATACAGTGGATCAACAGAGAAAAGGATTCTGTTGGTAATAGACCAATAGAGAAAGGGTTCCGGTGGTAATAGACCAATAGAGAAAGGGTTCCGGTGGTAATACAGTAGACCAACAGAGGAAGAGTTCTGGTGGTAATAGACCAACATAGAAAGGGTTCCGGTGGTAATACAGTAGACCAACAGAGAAGGTGGTTTGGTGGTTAAACAGTAGAACAACAGAATAAATTGCTCCTCTGGTAATACAGTAGATCAACAGAGAAAGTGTTCCTGTGGTAATACAGTAGCCCAACAGAGAAAGGGTTCCGGTGGTAATAGACCAACAGAGAAAAGGTTCCGGGGGTAATAGACCAACAGAGAAAGGGTTCTAGTGGTATTACAGTGGTCAAACAGAGAAAGGGTTTCAGTGGTAATAGACCAACAGAGAATGGATTCCAGTGGTAATACAGTAACCCAACAGAGAAAGGGTTCCGGGGGAGACAGACCAACAGAGAAATGATTCCGGTGGTAATAGACCAATAGAGAAAGGTGGTAATCCAGTAGACCAACAGAGAAAGGCTTCTGGTGGTAATAGACCAACAGAGAAAGGGTTCTGGTGGTAATAGACCAACAGAGAAAGGGTTCCGGTGGTAATACAGTAAACCAACAGAGAAAGGGTTCCGGTGATAATACAGTGGATCAACAGAGAAAGGGTTCTGTTGGTAATAGACCAATAGACAAAGGGTTCCGGTGGTAATAGACCAACATAGAAAGGGTTCCGGTGGTAATACAGTAGACAAACAGAGAATGGGGTCTGGTGGTAATACAGTAGACCAACAGAGAAAGGGTTCCGCTGATTATACAGTAGTCCAACAGAGAAGGGTTCCGGTGGTAAAAGTCCAACAGAGAAAGGGTTGCGGTGGTAATAGACCAACAGAGAAAGGGTTCTAGTGGTAATACAGTGGTCAAACAGAGAAAGGATTCTGCTGGTAGTACAGTAGACCAACGGAGAAAAGGTTCCGGTGGTAATACAGTAGATCAACAGAGAAAGGGTTCCGCTTGTAATGCAGTAGACCAACAGGGAAAGGGTTCTTGCGGTAATAGACCAACATAAAATGGGTTCCGGTGATAATACTGTAGACCAACAGAGAAAGGGTTCTAGTGGTAATACAGTGGTCAAACAGAGAAAGGGTTTTAGTGGTAATAGACCAAAAACCAACAGAGAAAGGGTTCCGCTGATTATACAGTAGACGAACTTAGAAAGGGTTCCGGTTGGTACTAGACCAAAACAGAAAGGGTTCCGGTGGCAATACAGTAGACCAACAGATAAAGAGTTCCGCTGATAATACAGTAGACCAACAGAGAAAGGGATCCAGTGGTAATAGACTAACAGAGAAAGGGTTCCGGTGGTATTACAGCAAACTAAAAGAGAATGGGTTCTTGTGGTAATAGACCAACAGAAAATGGATTCCAGTGGTAATACATTAACCCAACAGAGAAAGGGTTCCGGTGGTAATAGACCAATAGAGAAAGGCTTCCGGTGGTAATCCAGTAGACCAACAGAGAGAGGGTTCCGGTGATAATACAGTGGATCAACAGAGAAAGGATTCTGGTGGTAATAGACCAACAGAGAAAGGGTTCTGGTGGTAATAGACCAACAGAGAAAGGCTTCTGGTGGTAATAGACCAACAGAGAAAGGGTTCTGGTGGTAATAGACCAACAGAGAAAGGGTTCCGGTGGTAATACAGTAAACCAACAGAGAGAGGGTTCCGGTGATAATACAGTGGATCAACAGAGAAAGGATTCTGTTGGTAATAGACCAATAGAGAAAGGGTTCCGGTGGTAATACAGTAGACCAACAGAGAAAGAGTTCTGGTGGTAATAGACCAACATAGAAAGGGTTCCGGTGGTAATACAGTAGACCAACAGAGAAGGTGGTTTGGTGGTTAAACAGTAGAACAACAGAATAAATTGCTCCTCTGGTAATACAGTAGATCAACAGAGAAAGTGTTCCGGTGGTAATAGACCAACAGAGAAAAGGTTCCGGGGGTAATAGACCAACAGAGAAAGGGTTCTAGTGGTAATACAGTGGTCAAACAGAGAAAGGGTTTCAGTGGTAATAGACCAAAAACGAAAGGGTTCCGCTGATTATACAGTAGATCAACAGAGAAAGTGTTCCGGTGGTAATACAGTAGACCAACAGAGAAAGGATTCTGCTGGTAGTACAGTAGACCAACGGAGAAAAGGTTCCGGTGGTAATACAGTAGATCAACAGAGAAAGGGTTCCGCTTGTAATACAGTAGACCAACAGGGAAAGGGTTCTTGCGGTAATAGACCAACATAAAATGGGTTCCGGTGATAATACTGTAGACCAACAGAGAAAGGGTTCTAGTGGTAATACAGTGGTCAAACAGAGAAAGGGTTTCAGTGGTAATAGACCAAAAACGAAAGGGTTCCGGTGGTAATACAGTAGACCAACAGAGAAAGGGTTCTGCTGGTAATACAGTAGCCCAACAGAGAAAGAGTTCTGTTGGTAATAGACCAACAGAGAAAGGGTTCCAGTGTTAATACAGTAGACCAACAGAGAAGGTGGTTTGGTGGTTAAACAGTAGAACAACAGAATAAATTGCTCCTCTGGTAATACAGTAGATCAACAGAGAAAGTGTTCCGGTGGTAATACAGTAGCCCAACAGAGAAAGGGTTCCGGTGGTAATAGACCAACAGAGAAAAGGTTCCGGTGGTAATACAGTAGACCAACAGAGAATGGGTTCTGCTGGTAATACAGTAGCCCAACAGAGAAAGAGTTCTGTTGGTAATAGACCAACAGAGAAAGGGTTCCAGTGTTAATACAGTAGACCAACAGAGAAGGTGGTCTGGTGGTTAAACAGTTGACCAACAGAAAAAATTGCTTCTCTGGTAATACAGTAGATCAACAGAGAAAGTGTTCCGGTGGTAATACAGTAGACCAACAGAGAAAGGGTTCTGCTGATTATACAGTAGACCAACAGAGAAGGGTTCCGGTGGTAATAGTCCAACAGAGAAAGGGTTCCGGTGGTAATAGACCAACAGAGAAAGGGTTCTAGTGGTAATACAGTGGTCAAACAGAGAAAGGTTTTCAGTGGTAATAGACCAAAAACGAAAGGGTTCCGCTGATTATACAGTAGATCAACAGAGAAAGTGTTCCGGTGGTAATACAGTAGACCAACAGAGAAAGGGTTCTACTGGTAGTACAGTAGACCAACGGAGAAAAGGTTCCGGTGGTAATATACCAACAGAGAAAGGGTTCCGGTGGTAATACAGTAGACCAACAGAGAAAGGGTTCCGCTTGTAATTCAGTAGACCAACAGGGAAAGGGTTCTTGCGGTAATAGACCAACAGAGAAAGGGTTCTGGTGGTAATAGACCAACAGAGAAAGGGTTCCGGTGGTAATACAGTAAACCAACAGAGAAAGGGTTCCGGTGATAATACAGTAGATCAACAGAGAAAGTGTTCCGGTGGTAATACAGTAGCCCAACAGAGAAAGGGTTCCGGTGGTAATAGACCAACAGAGAAAAGGTTCCGGGGGTAATAGACCAACAGAGAAAGGGTTCTAGTGGTAATACAGTGGTCAAACAGAGAAAGGGTTTCAGTGGTAATAGACCAAAAACGAAAGGGTTCCGCTGATTATACAGTAGATCAACAGAGAAAGTGTTCCGGTGGTAATACAGTAGACCAACAGAGAAAGGATTCTGCTGGTAGTACAGTAGACCAACGGAGAAAAGGTTCCGGTGGTAATACAGTAGATCAACAGAGAAAGGGTTCCGCTTGTAATACAGTAGACCAACAGGGAAAGGGTTCTTGCGGTAATAGACCAACATAAAATGGGTTCCGGTGATAATACTGTAGACCAACAGAGAAAGGGTTCTAGTGGTAATACAGTGGTCAAACAGAGAAAGGGTTTCAGTGGTAATAGACCAAAAACGAAAGGGTTCCGGTGGTAATACAGTAGACCAACAGAGAAAGGGTTCTGCTGGTAATACAGTAGCCCAACAGAGAAAGAGTTCTGTTGGTAATAGACCAACAGAGAAAGGGTTCCAGTGTTAATAGAGTAGACCAACAGAGAAGGTGGTTTGGTGGTTAAACAGTAGAACAACAGAATAAATTGCTCCTCTGGTAATACAGTAGATCAACAGAGAAAGTGTTCCGGTGGTAATACAGTAGCCCAACAGAGAAAGGGTTCCGGTGGTAATAGACCAACAGAGAAAAGGTTCCGGTGGTAATACAGTAGACCAACAGAGAATGGGTTCCAGTGATAATACAGTAGACCAACAGAGAAGGTGGTCTGGTGGTTAAACAGTTGACCAACAGAAAAAATTGCTTCTCTGGTAATACAGTAGATCAACAGAGAAAGTGTTCCGGTGGTAATACAGTAGACCAACAGAGAAAGGGTTCCGCTGATTATACAGTAGACCAACAGAGAAGGGTTCCGGTGGTAATAGTCCAACAGAGAAAGGGTTCCGGTGGTAATAGACCAACAGAGAAAGGGTTCTAGTGGTAATACAGTGGTCAAACAGAGAAAGGTTTTCAGTGGTAATAGACCAAAAACGAAAGGGTTCCGCTGATTATACAGTAGATCAACAGAGAAAGTGTTCCTGTGGTAATACAGTAGACCAACAGAGAAAGGGTTCTACTGGTAGTACAGTAGACCAACGGAGAAAAGGTTCCGGTGGTAATATACCAACAGAGAAAGGGTTCCGGTGGTAATACAGTAGACCAACAGAGAAAGGGTTCCGCTTGTAATTCAGTAGACCAACAGGGAAAGGGTTCTTGCGGTAATAGACCAATATAAAATGGGTTCCGGTGATAATACTGTAGACCAACAGAGAAAGGGTTCTAGTGGTAATACAGTGGTCAAACAGAGAAAGGGTTTCAGTGGTAATAGACCAAAAACGAAAGGGTTCCGATGGTAATACAGTAGACCAACAGAGAAAGGGTTCTGCTGGTAATAGACCAACAGAGAAAGGGTTCTAGTGTTAATACAGTAGACCAACAGAGAATGTGGTTTGGTGGTTAAACAGTAGAACAACAGAATAAATTGCTCCTCTGGTAATACAGTAGATCAACAGAGAAAGGGTTACACTTATTATACAGTAGACCAACAGAGGAAGGATTCCGGTGGTAATAGAGCAACAGAGAAAGGGTTCCGATATTAGAACAGAAGACCAACAAGGAAAGGGTTCCGGTGGTAATAGATCAACAGAGAAAGGGTTCCGGTGGTAATACAGTAGACCAACAGAGATAAGGTTCCGCTGGTAATACAGTAGACCAACAGAGAAAGGGTTTCGGTGGTAATAGACCAACAGAGAAAGTGGTCTGGTGGTTATACAGTAGCCCAACAGAGAAAAGGTTCCACTGGTAGTACAGTAGACCAACAGAGAAATGGTTCCGGTGGTAATAGAGTAGACTAACAGAGAAAGTGTTCCGGTGGTAATATACCAACAGAGAAAAGGTTCTGGTGGTAATACAGTAGACCAACAGAGAAAAGGTTTCGGTGGTAATAGACCAACATAGAAAGTGGTCTGGTGGTTATACAGTAGCCCAACAGAGAAAGTGTTCCGGTGGTAATACAGTAGACCAACAGAGAAAGGGTTCCGCTGATTATACAGTAGACCAACAGAGAAGGGTTCCGGTGGTAATAGTCCAACAGAGAAAGGGTTCCGGTGGTAATAGACCAACAGAGAAATGGTTCTAGTGGTAATACAGTGGTCAAACAGAGAAAGGGTTTCAGTGGTAATAGACCAACAACGAAAGGGTTCCGCTGATTATACAGTAGATCAACAGAGAAAGTGTTCCGGTGGTAATACAGTAGACCAACAGAGAAAGGATTCTGCTGGTAGTACAGTAGACCAACGGAGAAAAGGTTCCGGTGGTAATTTACCAACAGAGAAAGGGTTCCGGTGGTAATACAGTAAACCAACAGAGAAAGGGTTCCGGTGATAATACAGTGGATCAACAGAGAAAGGGTTCTGTTGGTAATAGACCAATAGACAAAGGGTTCCGGTGGTAATAGACCAACATAGAAAGGGTTCCGGTGGTAATACAGTAGACAAACAGAGAATGGGGTCTGGTGGTAATACAGTAGACCAACAGAGAAAGGGTTCCGCTGATTATACAGTAGACCAACAGAGAAGGGTTCCGGTGGTAAAAGTCCAACAGAGAAAGGGTTGCGGTGGTAATAGACCAACAGAGAAAGGGTTCTAGTGGTAATACAGTGGTCAAACAGAGAAAGGGTTTCAGTGGTAATAGACCAAAAACGAAAGGGTTCCGCTGATTATACAGTAGATCAACAGAGAAAGTGTTCCGGTGGTAATACAGTAGACCAACAGAGAAAGGATTCTGCTGGTAGTACAGTAGACCAACGGAGAAAAGGTTCCGGTGGTAATACAGTAGATCAACAGAGAAAGGGTTCCGCTTGTAATGCAGTAGACCAACAGGGAAAGGGTTCTTGCGGTAATAGACCAACATAAAATGGGTTCCGGTGATAATACTGTAGACCAACAGAGAAAGGGTTCTAGTGGTAATACAGTGGTCAAACAGAGAAAGGGTTTCAGTGGTAATAGACCAAAAACCAAAGGGTTCCGGTGGTAATACAGTAGACCAACAGAGAAAGGGTTCTGCTGGTAATACAGTAGCCCAACAGAGAAAGAGTTCTGTTGGTAATAGACCAACAGAGAAAGGGTTCCAGTGTTAATACAGTAGACCAACAGAGAAGGTGGTTTGGTGGTTAAACAGTAGAACAACAGAATAAATTGCTCCTCTGGTAATACAGTAGATCAACAGAGAAAGTGTTCCGGTGGTAATACAGTACACCAACAGAGAAAGGGATCCGCTGATTATACAGGAGACCAACAGAGAAAGGGTTCCAATGGTAATACAATAGACCAGCAGAGTATGTGTTCTGGTGGTAATAGACTACCAGAGAAAGGGTTCCGGTGGTAATACAGTAGACCAACAGAGAAAGGGTTACACTGATTATACAGTAGACCAACAGAGGAAGGATTCCGGTGGTAATAGAGCAACAGAGAAAGGGTTCCGATATTAGAACAGAAGACCAACAAGGAAAGGGTTCCGGTGGTAATAGACGAACAGAGAAAGGGTTCCGGTGGTAATACAGTAGACCAACAGAGATAAGGTTCTGCTGGTAATACAGTAGACCAACAGAGAAAGGGTTTCGGTGGTAATAGACCAACAGAGAAAGTGGTCTGGTGGTTATACAGTAGCCCAACAGAGAAAGGGTTCCACTGGTAGTACAGTAGACCAACAGAGAAATGGTTCCGGTGGTAATAGAGTAGACCAACAGAGAAAGTGTTCCGGTGGTAATATACCAACAGAGAAAAGGTTCTGGTGGTAATACAGTAGACCAACAGAGAAAGGGTTTCGGTGGTAATAGACCAACATAGAAAGTGGTCTGGTGGTTATACAGTAGCCCAACAGAGAAAGTGTTCCGGTGGTAATACAGTAGACCAACAGAGAAAGGGTTCCGATGATTATACAATAGACCAACAGAGAAGGGTTCCGGTGGTAATAGTCCAACAGAGAAAGGGTTCCGGTGGTAATAGACCAACAGAGAAATGGTTCTAGTGGTAATACAGTGGTCAAACAGAGAAAGGGTTTCAGTGGTAATAGACCAAAAACGAAATGGTTCCGCTGATTATACAGTAGATCAACAGAGAAAGTGTTCCGGTGGTAATACAGTAGACCAACAGAGAAAGGATTCTGCTGGTAGTACAGTAGACCAACGGAGAAAAGGTTCCGGTGGTAATTTACCAACAGAGAAAGGGTTCCGGTGGTAATACAGTAGATCAACAGAGAAAGGGTTCCGCTTGTAATACAGTAGACCAACAGGGAAAGGGTTCTTGCGGTAATAGACCAACATAAAATGGGTTCCGGTGATAATACTGTAGACCAACAGAGAAAGGGTTCTAGTGGTAATACAGTGGTCAAACAGAGAAAGGGTTTCAGTGGTAATAGACCAAAAACGAAAGGGTTCCGGTGGTATTACAGCAAACTAACAGAGAATGGGTTCCGGTGATAATACGGTAGACCAACAGAGAAAGGGTTCTTGTGGTAATAGACCAACAGAGAATGGATTCCAGTGGTAATACAGTAACCCAACAGAGAAAGGGTTCCGGTGGAGACAGACCAACAGAGAAATGATTCCGGTGGTAATAGACCAATAGAGAAAGGCTTCCGGTGGTAATCCAGTAGACCAACAGAGAAAGGCTTCTGGTGGTAATAGACCAACAGAGAAAGGGTTCTGGTGGTAATAGACCAACAGAGAAAGGGTTCCGGTGGTAATACAGTAAACCAACAGAGAAAGGGTTCCGGTGATAATACAGTGGATCAACAGAGAAAGGGTTCTGTTGGTAATAGACCAATAGACAAAGGGTTCCGGTGGTAATAGACCAACATAGAAAGGGTTCCGGTGGTAATACAGTAGACAAACAGAGAATGGGGTCTGGTGGTAATACAGTAGACCAACAGAGAAAGGGTTCCGCTGATTATACAGTAGACCAACAGAGAAGGGTTCCGGTGGTAAAAGTCCAACAGAGAAAGGGTTGCGGTGGTAATAGACCAACAGAGAAAGGGTTCTAGTGGTAATACAGTGGTCAAACAGAGAAAGGGTTTCAGTGGTAATAGACCAAAAACGAAAGGGTTCCGCTGATTATACAGTAAATCAACAGAGAAAGTGTTCCAGTGGTAATACAGTAGACCAACAGAGAAAGGATTCTGCTGGTAGTACAGTAGACCAACGGAGAAAAGGTTCCGGTGGTAATACAGTAGATCAACAGAGAAAGGGTTCCGCTTGTAATGCAGTAGACCAACAGGGAAAGGGTTCTTGCGGTAATAGACCAACATAAAATGGGTTCCGGTGATAATACTGTAGACCAACAGAGAAAGGGTTCTAGTGGTAATACAGTGGTCAAACAGAGAAAGTGTTTCAGTGGTAATAGACCAAAAACGAAAGGGTTCCGATGGTAATACAGTAGACCAACAGAGAAAGGGTTCTGCTGGTAATAGACCAACAGAGAAAGGGTTCTAGTGTTAATACAGTAGACCAACAGAGAAGGTGGTTTGGTGGTTAAACAGTAGAACAACAGAATAAATTGCTCCTCTGGTAATACAGTAGATCAACAGAGAAAGTGTTCCGGTGGTAATACAGTACACCAACAGAGAAAGGGATCCGCTGATTATACAGGAGACCAACAGAGAAAGGGTTCCAATGGTAATACAATAGACCAGCAGAGTATGTGTTCCGGTGGTAATAGACTACCAGAGAAAGGGTTCCGGTGGTAATACAGTAGACCAACAGAGAAAGGGTTACACTGATTATACAGTAGACCAACAGAGGAAGGATTCCGGTGGTAATAGAGCAACAGAGAAAGGGTTCCGATATTAGAACAGAAGACCAACAAGGAAAGGGTTCCGGTGGTAATAGACCAACAGAGAAAGGGTTCCGGTGGTAATACAGTAGACCAACAGAGATAAGGTTCCGCTGGTAATACAGTAGACCAACAGAGAAAGGGTTTCGGTGGTAATAGACCAACAGAGAAAGTGGTCTGGTGGTTATACAGTAGCCCAACAGAGAAAGGGTTCCACTGGTAGTACAGTAGACCAACAGAAAAATGGTTCCGGTGGTAATAGAGTAGACCAATAGAGAAAGGGTTCCGGTGGTAATAGACCAACAGAGAAATGGTTCTAGTGGTAATAGAGTGGTCAAACAGAGAAAGGGTTTCAGTGGTAATAGACCAAAAACGAAAGGGTTCCGCTGATTATACTGTAGATCAACAGAGAAAGTGTTCCGGTGGTAATACAGTAGACCAACAGAGAAAGGATTCTGCTGGTAGACCAACAGGGAAAGGGTTCTTGCGGTAATAGACCAACATAAAATGGGTTCCGGTGATAATACTGTAGACCAACAGAGAAAGGGTTCTAGTGGTAATACAGTGGTCAAACAGAGAAAGGGTTTCAGTGGTAATAGACCAAAAACGAAAGGGTTCCGATGGTAATACAGTAGACCAACAGAGAAAGGGTTCTGCTGGTAATAGACCAACAGAGAAAGGGTTCTAGTGTTAATACAGTAGACCAACAGAGAAGGTGGTTTGGTGGTTAAACAGTAGAACAACAGAATAAATTGCTCCTCTGGTAATACAGTAGATCAACAGAGAAAGTTTCCGGTGGTAGTACAGTACACCAACAGAGAAAGGGATCCGCTGATTATACAGGAGACCAACAGAGAAAGGGTTCCAATGGTAATACAATAGACCAGCAGAGTATGTGTTCCGGTGGTAATAGACTACCAGAGAAAGGGTTCCGGTGGTAATACAGTAGACCAACAGAGAAAGGGTTACACTGATTATACAGTAGACCAACAGAGGAAGGATTCCGGTGGTAATAGAGCAACAGAGAAAGGGTTCCGATAGTAGAACAGAAGACCAACAAGGAAAGGGTTCCGGTGGTAATAGACCAACAGAGAAAGGGTTCCGGTGGTAATACAGTAGACCAACAGAGATAAGGTTCCGCTGGTAATACAGTAGACCAACAGAGAAAGGGTTTCGGTGGTAATATACCAACAGAGAAAGTGGTCTGGTGGTTATACAGTAGCCCAACAGAGAAAGGGTTCCACTGGTAGTACAGTAGACCAACAGAGAAATGGTTCCGGTGGTAATAGAGTAGACCAACAGAGAAAGTGTTCCGGTGGTAATATACCAACAGAGAAAAGGTTCTGGTGGTAATACAGTAGACCAACAGAGAAAGGGTTTCGGTGGTAATAGACAAACATAGAAAGTGGTCTGGTGGTTATACAGTAGCCCAACAGAGAAAGTGTTCCGGTGGTAATACAGTAGACCAACAGAGAAAGGGTTCCGCTGATTATACAGTAGACCAACAGAGAAGGGTTCCGGTGGTAATAGTCCAACAGAGAAAGGGTTCCGGTGGTAATAGACCAACAGAGAAATGGTTCTAGTGGTAATACAGTGGTCAAACAGAGAAAGGGTTTCAGTGGTAATAGACCAAAAACGAAAGGGTTCCCGCTGATTATACAGTAGATCAACAGAGAAAGTGTTCTGGTGGTAATACAGTAGACCAACAGAGAAAGGATTCTGCTGGTAGTACAGTAGACCAACGGAGAAAAGGTTCCGGTGGTAATTTACCAACAGAGAAAGGGTTCCGGTGGTAATACAGTAGATCAACAGAGAAAGGGTTCCGCTTGTAATACAGTAGACCAACAGGGAAAGGGTTCTTGCGGTAATAGACCAACATAAAATGGGTTCCGGTGATAATACTGTAGACCAACAGAGAAAGGGTTCTAGTGGTAATACAGTGGTCAAACAGAGAAAGGGTTTCAGTGGTAATAGACCAAAAACGAAAGGGTTCCGGTGGTATTAGAGCAAACTAACAGAGAATGGGTTCCGGTGATAATACGGTAGACCAACAGAGAAAGGGTTCTTGTGGTAATAGACCAACAGAGAATGGATTCCAGTGGTAATACAGTAACCCAGCAGAGAAAGGGTTCCGGTGGAGACAGACCAACAGAGAAATGATTCCGGTGGTAATAGACCAATAGAGAAAGGCTTCCGGTGGTAATCCAGTAGACCAACAGAGAAAGGCTTTTGGTGGTAATAGACCAACAGAGAAAGGGTTCTGGTGGTAATAGACCAACAGAGAAAGGGTTCCGGTGGTAATACAGTAAACCAACAGAGAAAGGGTTCCGGTGATAATACAGTGGATCAACAGAGAAAGGGTTCTGTTGGTAATAGACCAATAGACAAAGGGTTCCGGTGGTAATAGACCAACATAGAAAGGGTTCCGGTGGTAATACAGTAGACAAACAGAGAATGGGGTCTGGTGGTAATACAGTAGACCAACAGAGAAAGGGTTCCGCTGATTATATAGTAGACCAACAGAGAAGGGTTCCGGTGGTAAAAGTCCAACAGAGAAAGGGTTGCGGTGGTAATAGACCAACAGAGAAAGGGTTCTAGTGGTAATACAGTGGTCAAACAGAGAAAGGGTTTCAGTGGTAATAGACCAAAAACGAAAGGGTTCCGCTGATTATACAGTAAATCAACAGAGAAAGTGTTCCGGTGGTAATACAGTAGACCAACAGAGAAAGGATTCTGCTGGTAGTACAGTAGACCAACGGAGAAAAGGTTCCGGTGGTAATACAGTAGATCAACAGAGAAAGGGTTCCGCTTGTAATGCAGTAGACCAACAGGGAAAGGGTTCTTGCGGTAATAGACCAACATAAAATGGGTTCCGGTGATAATACTGTAGACCAACAGAGAAAGGGTTCTAGTGGTAATACAGTGGTCAAGCAGAGAAAGGGTTTCAGTGGTAATAGACCAAAAACCAAAGGGTTCCGGTGGTAATACAGTAGACCAACAGAGAAAGGGTTCTGCTGGTAATACAGTAGCCCAACAGAGAAAGAGTTCTGTTGGTAATAGACCAACAGAGAAAGGGTTCCAGTGTTAATACAGTAGACCAACAGAGAAGGTGGTTTGGTGGTTAAACAGTAGAACAACAGAATAAATTGCTCCTCTGGTAATACAGTAGATCAACAGAGAAAGTGTTCCGGATGTAATACAGTAGCCCAACAGAGAAAGGGTTCCGGTGGTAATAGACTAACAGAGAAAAGGTTCCGGTGGTAATACAGTAGACCAACAGAGAATGGGTTCCAGTGATAATACAGTAGACCAACAGAGTAGGTGGTCTGGTGGTTAAACAGTTGACCAACAGAAAAAATTGCTCCTCTGGTAATACAGTAGATCAACAGAGAAAGTGTTCCGGTGGTAATACAGTAGACCAACAGAGAAAGGGTTCCGCTGATTATACAGTAGACGAACTTAGAAAGGGTTCCGGTTGGTACTAGACCAAAACAGAAAGGGTTCCGGTGGCAATACAGTAGACCAACATATAAAGAGTTCCGCTGATAATACAGTAGACCAACAGAGAAAGGGATCCAGTGGTAATAGACTAACAGAGAAAGGGTTCCGGTGGTATTACAGCAAACTAACAGAGAATGGGTTCCGGTGATAATACGGTAGACCAACAGAGAAAGGGTTCTTGTGGTAATAGACCAACAGAGAATGGATTCCAGTGGTAATACAGTAACCCAACAGAGAAAGGGTTCCGGTGGAGACAGACCAACAGAGAAATGATTCCGGTGGTAATAGACCAATAGAGAAAGGCTTCCGGTGGTAATCCAGTAGACCAACAGAGAAAGGCTTCTGGTGGTAATAGACCAACAGAGAAAGGGTTCTGGTGGTAATAGACCAACAGAGAAAGGGTTCCGGTGGTAATACAGTAAACAAACAGAGAAAAGGTTCCGGTGATAATACAGTGGATCAACAGAGAAAGGGTTCCGGTGATAATAGACCAATAGAGAAAGGGTTCCGGTGGTAATACAGTAGACCAACAGAGAAAGAGTTCTGGTGGTAATAGACCAACATAGAAAGGGTACCGGTGGTAATACAGTAGACCAACAGAGAAGGTGGTTTGGTGGTTAAACAGTAGAACAACAGAATAAATTGCTCCTCTGGTAATACAGTAGATGAACAGAGAAAGTGTTCCGGTGGTAATACAGTAGCCCAACAGAGAAAGGGTTCCGGTGGTAATAGACCAACAGAGAAAAGGTTCCGGGGGTAATAGACCAACAGAGAAAGGGTTCTAGTGGTAATACAGTGGTCAAACAGAGAAAGGGTTTCAGTGGTAATAGACCAAAAACGAAAGGGTTCCGCTGATTATACAGTAGATCAACAGAGAAAGTGTTCCGGTGGTAATACAGTAGACCAACAGAGAAAGGATTCTGCTGGTAGTACAGTAGACCAACGGAGAAAAGGTTCCGGTGGTAATACAGTAGATCAACAGAGAAAGGGTTCCGCTTGTAATGCAGTAGACCAACAGGGAAAGGGTTCTTGCGGTAATAGACCAACATAAAATGGGTTCCGGTGATAATACTGTAGACCAACAGAGAAAGGGTTCTAGTGGTAATACAGTGGTCAAACAGAGAAAGGGTTTCAGTGGTAATAGACCAACATAGAAAGTGGTCTGGTGGTTATACAGTAGCCCAACAGAGAAAGTGTTCCGGTGGTAATACTGTAGACCAACAGAGAAAGGGTTCCGCTGATTGTACAGTAGACCAACAGAGAAAGGGTTCCGGTGATAATAGACCAATAGAGAAAGGGTTCCGGTGGTAATACAGTAGACCAACAGAGAAAGAGTTCTGGTGGTAATAGACCAACATAGAAAGGGTACCGGTGGTAATACAGTAGACCAACAGAGAAGGTGGTTTGGTGGTTAAACAGTAGAACAACAGAATAAATTGCTCCTCTGGTAATACAGTAGATGAACAGAGAAAGTGTTCCGGTGGTAATACAGTAGCCCAACAGAGAAAGGGTTCCGGTGGTAATAGACCAACAGAGAAAAGGTTCCGGGGGTAATAGACCAACAGAGAAAGGGTTCTAGTGGTAATACAGTGGTCAAACAGAGAAAGGGTTTCAGTGGTAATAGACCAAAAACGAAAGGGTTCCGCTGATTATACAGTAGATCAACAGAGAAAGGATTCTGCTGGTAGTACAGTAGACCAACGGAGAAAAGGTTCCGGTGGTAATACAGTAGATCAACAGAGAAAGGGTTCCGCTTGTAATGCAGTAGACCAACAGGGAAAGGGTTCTTGCGGTAATAGACCAACATAAAATGGGTTCCGGTGATAATACTGTAGACCAACAGAGAAAGGGTTCTAGTGGTAATACAGTGGTCAAACAGAGAAAGGGTTTCAGTGGTAATAGACCAACATAGAAAGTGGTCTGGTGGTTATACAGTAGCCCAACAGAGAAAGTGTTCCGGTGGTAATACAGTAGACCAACAGAGAAAGGGTTCCGCTGATTGTACAGTAGACCAACAGAGAAGGGTTCCGGTGGTTATAGTCCAACAGAGAAAGGGTTCCGGTGGTAATAGACCAACAGAGAAATGGTTCTAGTGGTAATACAGTGGTCAAACAGAGAAAGGGTTTCAGTGGTAATAGACCAAAAACGAAAGGGTTCCGCTGATTATACTGTAGATCAACAGAGAAAGTGTTCCGGTGGTAATACAGTAGACCAACAGAGAAAGGATTCTGCTGGTAGTACAGTAGACCAACGGAGAAAAGGTTCCGGTGGTAATTTACCAACAGAGAAAGGGTTCCGGTGGTAATACAGTAGATCAACAGAGAAAGGGTTTCAGTGGTAATTGACCAAAAACCAAAGGGTTCCGGTGGTAATACATTAGACCAACAGAGAAAGGGTTCTGCTGGTAATACAGTAGCCCAACAGAGAAAGAGTTCTGTTGGTAATAGACCAACAGAGAAAGGGTTCCAGTGTTAATACAGTAGACCAACAGAGAAGGTGGTTTGGTGTTTAAACAGTAGAACAACAGAATAAATTGCTCCTCTGGTAATACAGTAGATCAACAGAGAAAGTGTTCCGGTGGTAATACAGTAGCCCAACAGAGAAAGGGTTCCGGTGGTAATAGACCAACAGAGAAAAGGTTCCGGTGGTAATACAGTAGACCAACAGAGAATGGGTTCCAGTGATAATACAGTAGACCAACAGAGTAGGTGGTCTGGTGGTTAAACAGTTGACCAACAGAAAAAATTGCTCCTCTGGTAATACAGTAGATCAACAGAGAAAGTGTTCCGGTGGTAATACAGTAGACCAACAGAGAAAGGGTTCCGCTGATTGTACAGTAGACCAACAGAGAAGGGTTCCGGTGGTTATAGTCCAACAGAGAAAGGGTTCTAGTGGTAATACAGTGGTCAAACAGAGAAAGGGTTTCAGTGGTAATAGACCAACATAGAAAGTGGTCTGGTGGTTATACAGTAGCCCAACAGAGAAAGTGTTCCGGTGGTAATACAGTAGACCAACAGAGAAAGGGTTCCGCTGATTGTACAGTAGACCAACAGAGAAGGGTTCCGGTGGTTATAGTCCAACAGAGAAAGGGTTCCGGTGGTAATAGACCAACAGAGAAATGGTTCTAGTGGTAATACAGTGGTCAAACAGAGAAAGGGTTTCAGTGGTAATAGACCAAAAACGAAAGGGTTCCGCTGATTATACTGTAGATCAACAGAGAAAGTGTTCCGGTGGTAATACAGTAGACCAACAGAGAAAGGATTCTGCTGGTAGTACAGTAGACCAACGGAGAAAAGGTTCCGGTGGTAATACTGTAGACCAACAGAGAAAGGGTTCCGGTGGTAATACAGTAGATCAAACAGAGAAAGGGTTTCAGTGGTAATTGACCAAAAACCAAAGGGTTCCGGTGGTAATACATTAGACCAACAGAGAAAGGGTTCTGCTGGTAATACAGTAGCCCAACAGAGAAAGAGTTCTGTTGGTAATAGACCAACAGAGAAAGGGTTCCAGTGTTAATACAGTAGACCAACAGAGAAGGTGGTTTGGTGTTTAAACAGTAGAACAACAGAATAAATTGCTCCTCTGGTAATACAGTAGATCAACAGAGAAAGTGTTCCGGTGGTAATACAGTAGCCCAACAGAGAAAGGGTTCCGGTGGTAATAGACCAACAGAGAAAAGGTTCCGGTGGTAATACAGTAGACCAACAGAGAATGGGTTCCAGTGATAATACAGTAGACCAACAGAGTAGGTGGTCTGGTGGTTAAACAGTTGACCAACAGAAGAAATTGCTCCTCTGGTAATACAGTAGATCAACAGAGAAAGTGTTCCGGTGGTAATACAGTAGACCAACAGAGAAAGGGTTCCGCTGATTATACAGTAGACGAACTTAGAAAGGGTTCCGGTTGGTACTAGACCAAAACAGAAAGGGTTCCGGTGGCAATACAGTAGACCAACAGATAAAGAGTTCCGCTGATAATACAGTAGACCAACAGAGAAAGGGATCCAGTGGTAATAGACTAACAGAGAAAGGGTTCCGGTGGTATTACAGCAAACTAACAGAGAATGGGTTCCGGTGATAATACGGTAGACCAACAGAGAAAGGGTTCTTGTGGTAATAGACCAACAGAGAATGGATTCCAGTGGTAATACAGTAACCCAACAGAGAAAGGGTTCTGGTGGAGACAGACCAACAGAGAAATGATTCCGGTGGTAATAGACCAATAGAGAAAGGCTTCCGGTGGTAATCCAGTAGACCAACAGAGAAAGGCTTCTGGTGGTAATAGACCAACAGAGAAAGGGTTCTGGTGGTAATAGACCAACAGAGAAAGGGTTCCGGTGGTAATACAGTAAACAAACAGAGAAAAGGTTCCGGTGATAATACAGTGGATCAACAGAGAAAGGGTTCCGGTGGTAATAGACCAATAGAGAAAGGGTTCCGGTGGTAATACAGTAGACCAACAGAGAAAGAGTTCTGGTGGTAATAGACCAACATAGAAAGGGTACCGGTGGTAATACAGTAGACCAACAGAGAAGGTGGTTTGGTGGTTAAACAGTAGAACAACAGAATAAATTGCTCCTCTGGTAATACAGTAGATGAACAGAGAAAGTGTTCCGGTGGTAATACAGTAGCCCAACAGAGAAAGGGTTCCGGTGGTAATAGACCAACAGAGAAAAGGTTCCGGGGGTAATAGACCAACAGAGAAAGGGTTCTAGTGGTAATACAGTGGTCAAACAGAGAAAGGGTTTCAGTGGTAATAGACCAAAAACGAAAGGGTTCCGCTGATTATACAGTAGATCAACAGAGAAAGTGTTCTGGTGGTAATAGAGTAGACCAACAGAGAAAGGATTCTGCTGGTAGTACAGTAGACAAACGGAGAAAAGGTTCCGGTGGTAATACAGTAGATCAACAGAGAAAGGGTTCCGCTTGTAATGCAGTAGACCAACAGGGAAAGGGTTCTTGCGGTAATAGACCAACATAAAATGGGTTCCGGTGATAATACTGTAGACCAACAGAGAAAGGGTTCTAGTGGTAATACAGTGGTCAAACAGAGAAAGGGTTTCAGTGGTAATAGACCAACATAGAAAGTGGTCTGGTGGTTATACAGTAGACCAACAGAGAAAGTGTTCCGGTGGTAATACAGTAGACCAACAGAGAAAGGGTTCCGCTGATGGTACAGTAGACCAACAGAGAAGGGTTCCGGTGGTAATAGTCCAACAGAGAAAGGGTTCCGGTGGTAATAGACCAACAGAGAAATGGTTCTAGTGGTAATACAGTGGTCAAACAGAGAAAGGGTTTCAGTGGTAATAGACCAAAAACGAAAGGGTTCCGCTGATTATACTGTAGATCAACAGAGAAAGTGTTCCGGTGGTAATACAGTAGACCAACAGAGAAAGGATTCTGCTGGTAGTACAGTAGACCAACGGAGAAAAGGTTCCGGTGGTAATTTACCAACAGAGAAAGGGTTCCGGTGGTAATACAGTAGATCAACAGAGAAAGGGTTCCGCTTGTAATACAGTAGACCAACAGGGAAAGGGTTCTTGCGGTAATAGACCAACATAAAATGGGTTCCGGTGATAATACTGTAGACCAACAGAGAAAGGGTTCTAGTGGTAATACAGTGGTCAAACAGAGAAAGGGTTTCAGTGGTAATAGACCAAAAACGAAAGGGTTCCGGTGGTATTACAGCAAACTAACAGAGAATGGGTTCCGGTGATAATACGGTAGACCAACAGAGAAAGGGTTCTTGTGGTAATAGACCAACAGAGAATGGATTCCAGTGGTAATACAGTAACCCACCAGAGAAAGGGTTCCGGTGGAGACAGACCAACAGAGAAATGATTCAGGTGGTAATAGACCAATAGAGAAAGGCTTCCGGTGGTAATCCAGTAGACCAACAGAGAAAGGCTTCTGGTGGTAATAGACCAACAGAGAAAGGGTTCTGGTGGTAATAGACCAACAGAGAAAGGGTTACGGTGGTAATACAGTAAACCAACAGAGAAACGGTTGCGGTGATAATACAGTGGATCAACAGAGAAAGGGTTCTGTTGGTAATAGACCAATAGACAAAGGGTTGCGGTGGTAATAGACCAACAGAGAAAGGGTTCTGGTGGTAATACAGTGGTCAAACAGAGAAAGGGTTTCAGTGGTAATAGACCAAAAACGAAAGGGTTCCGCTGATTATACAGTAAATCAACAGAGAAAGTGTTCCGGTGGTAATACAGTAGACCAACAGAGAAAGGATTCTGCTGGTAGTACAGTAGACCAACGGAGAAAAGATTCCGGTGGTATTACAGTAGATCAATAGAGAAAGGGTTCCGCTTGTAATGCAGTAGACCAACAGGGAAAGGGTTCTTGCGGTAATAGACCAACATAAAATGGGTTCCGGTGATAATACTGTAGACCAACAGAGAAAGGGTTCTAGTGGTAATACAGTGGTCAAACAGAGAAAGGGTTTCAGTGGTAATAGACCAAAAACCAAAGGGTTCCGGTGGTAATACATTAGACCAACAGAGAAAGGGTTCTGCTGGTAATACAGTAGCCCAACAGAGAAAGAGTTCTGTTGGTAATAGACCAACAGAGAAAGGGTTCCAGTGTTAATACAGTAGACCAACAGAGAAGGTGGTTTGGTGTTTAAACAGTAGAACAACAGAATAAATTGCTCCTCTGGTAATACAGTAGATCAACAGAGAAAGTGTTCCGGTGGTAATACAGTAGCCCAACAGAGAAAGGGTTCCGGTGGTAATAGACCAACAGAGAAAAGGTTCCGGTGGTAATACAGTAGACCAACAGAGAATGGGTTCCAGTGATAATACAGTAGACCAACAGAGTAGGTGGTCTGGTGGTTAAACAGTTGACCAACAGAAGAAATTGCTCCTCTGGTAATACAGTAGATCAACAGAGAAAGTGTTCCGGTGGTAATACAGTAGACTAACAGAGAAAGGGTTCCGGTGGTATTACAGCAAACTAACAGAGAATGGGTTCCGGTGATAATACGGTAGACCAACAGAGAAAGGGTTCTTGTGGTAATAGACCAACAGAGAAAGGGTTCTGGTGGTAATAGACCAACAGAGAAAGGGTTCCGGTGGTAATACAGTAAACAAACAGAGAAAGGGTTCCGGTGATAATACAGTGGATCAACAGAGAAAGGGTTCCGATGGTAATAGACCAACATAGAAAGGGTTCCGGTGGTAATACAGTAGACCAACAGAGAAGGTGGTTTGGTGGTTAAACAGTAGAACAACAGAATAAATTGCTCCTCTGGTAATACAGTAGATCAACAGAGAAAGTGTTCCGGTGGTAATACAGTAGCCCAACAGAGAAAGGGTTCCGGTGGTAATAGACCAACAGAGAAAAGGTTCCTGGGGTAATATACCAACATAGAAAGGGTTCTAGTAGTAATACAGTGGTCAAACAGAGAAAGGGTTTCAGTGGTAATAGACCAAAAACGAAAGGGTTCCGCTGATTATACAGTAGATCAACAGAGAAAGTGTTCCGGTGGTAATACAGTAGACCAACAGAGAAAGGATTCTGCTGGTAGTACAGTAGACCAACGGAGAAAAGGTTCCGGTGGTAATACAGTAGATCAACAGAGAAAGGGTTCCGCTTGTAATGCAGTAGACCAACAGGGAAAGGGTTCTTGCGGTAATAGACCAACATAAAATGGGTTCCGGTGATAATACTGTAGACCAACAGAGAAAGGGTTCTAGTGGTAATACAGTGGTCAAACAGAGAAAGGGTTTCAGTGGTAATAGACCAAAAACCAAAGTGTTCCGGTGGTAATACAGTATACCAACAGAGAAAGGGTTCTGCTGGTAGTACAGTAGACCAACGGAGAAAAGGTTCCGGTGGTAATATACCAACAGAGAAAGGGTTCCGGTGGTAATACAGTAGATCACCAGAGAAAGGGTTCCGCTTGTAATTCAGTAGACCAACAGGGAAAGGGTTCTTGCGGTAATAGACCAACATAAAATCGGTTCCGGTGATAATACTGTAGACCAACAGAGAAAGGGTTCTAGTGGTAATACAGTGGTCAAACAGAGAAAGGGTTTCAGTGGTAATAGACCAAAAACGAAAGGGTTCCGGTGGTAATACAGTAGACCAACAGAGAAAGGGTTCTGCTGGTAATACAGTAGACCAACAGAGAAAGGGTTTTGCTGGTAATAGACCAACAGAGAAATAGTTCTAGTGTTAATACAGTAGACCAACAGAGAAGGTGGTTTGGTGGTTAAACAGTAGAACAACAGAATAAATTGCTCCTCTGGTAATACAGTACACCAACAGAGAAAAGGATCCGCTCATTATACAGGAGACCAACAGAGAAAGGGTTCCAATGGTAATACAATAGACCTGCAGAGTATGTGTTCCGGTGGTAATAGACTACCAGAGAAAGGGTTCCGGTGGTAATACAGTAGACCAACAGAGAAAGGGTTACACTGATTATACAGTAGACCAACAGAGGAAGGATTCCGGTGGTAATAGAGCAACAGAGAAAGGGTTCCGATAGTAGAACAGAAGACCAACAAGGAAAGGGTTCCGGTGGTAATAGACCAACAGAGAAAGGGTTCCGGTGGTAATACAGTAGACCAACAGAGATAAGGTTCCGCTGGTAATACAGTAGACCAACAGAGAAAGGGTTTCGGTGGTAATAGACCAACAGAGAAAGTGGTCTGGTGGTTATACAGTAGCCCAACAGAGAAAGGGTTCCACTGGTAGTACAGTAGACCAACAGAGAAATGGTTCCGGTGGTAATAGAGTAGACCAACAGAGAAAGTGTTCCGTGGTAATATACCAACAGAGAAAAGGTTCTGGTGGTAATACAGTAGACCAACAGAGAAAGGGTTTCGGTGGTAATAGACCAAAAACTAAAGGGTTCCGGTGGTAATACAGTAGCCCAACAGAGAAAGAGTTCTGTTGGTAATAGACCAACAGAGAAAGGGTTCCAGTGTTAATACAGTAGACCAACAGAGAAGGTGGTTTGGTGGTTAAACAGTAGAACAACAGAATAAATTGCTCCTCTGGTAATGAAGTAGATCAACAGAGAAAGTGTTCCGGTGGTAATACAGTAGCCCAACAGAGAAAGGGTTCCGGTGGTAATAGACCAACAGAGAAAAGGTTCCGGGGGTAATACAGTAGACCAACAGAGAATGGGTTCCAGTGATAATACAGTAGACCAACAGAGAAGGTGGTGTGGTGGTTAAACAGTTGACCAACAGAAAAAATTGCTCCTCTGGTAATGAAGTAGATCAACAGAGAAAGTGTTCCGGTGGTAATACAGTAGACCAACAGAGAAAGGGTTCCGCTGATTATACAGTAGACCAACAGAGAAGGGTTCCGGTGGTAATTGTCCAACAGAGAAAGGGTTCCGGTGGTAATAGACCAACAGAGAAAGGGTTCTAGTGGTAATACAGTGGTCAAACAGAGAAAGGTTTTCAGTGGTAATAGACCAAAAACGAAAGGGTTCCGCTGATTATACAGTAGATCAACAGAGAAAGTGTTCCGGTGGTAATACAGTAGACCAACAGAGAAAGGGTTCCGGTGGTAATACAGTAGACCAACGGAGAAAAGGTTCCGGTGGTAATACAGTAGATCAACAGAGAAAGGGTTCCGCTTGTAATGCAGTAGACCAACAGGGAAAGGGTTCTTGCGGTAATAGACCAACATAAAATGGGTTCCGGTGATAATACTGTAGACCAACAGAGAAAGGGTTCTAGTGGTAATACAGTGGTCAAACAGAGAAAGGGTTTCAGTGGTAATAGACCAACATAGAAAGTGGTCTGGTGGTTATACAGTAGCCCAACAGAGAAAGTGTTCCGGTGGTAATACAGTAGACCAACAGAGAAAGGGTTCCGCTGATTATACAGTAGACCAACAGAGAAGGGTTCCGGTGGTAATAGTCCAACAGAGAAAGGGTTCCGGTGGTAATAGACCAACAGAGAAATGGTTCTAGTGGTAATACAGTGGTCAAACAGAGAAAGGGTTTCAGTGGTAATAGACCAAAAACGAAAGGGTTCCGCTGATTATACTGTAGATCAACAGAGAAAGTGTTCCGGTGGTAATACAGTAGACCAACAGAGAAAGGATTCTGCTGGTAGTACAGTAGACCAACGGAGAAAAGGTTCCGGTGGTAATTTACCAACAGAGAAAGGGTTCCGGTAGTAATACAGTAGACCAACAGAGAAAGGGTTCCGGTGGTAATACAGTAAAACAACAGAGAACGTGTTCCAGTGGTAATAGACCAACAGAGAAAGTGTTCCGGTGGTAAAATACCAACAGAGAAAAGGTTCTGGTGGTAATACAGTAGACCAACAGAGAAAGGGTTTCGGTGGTAATAGACCAACATAGAAAGTGGTCTGGTGGTTATACAGTAGCCCAACAGAGAAAGGGTCCCACTGGTAGTACAGTAGACCAACGGAGAAAGGGTTCCGGTGGTAATACAGTAGACCAACAGAGAAAGTGTTCCGGTGGTAATATACCAACAGAGAAAAGGTACCGGTGGTAATACAGTAAACAAACAGAAAAAGGGTTCCGGTGGTAATATACCAACAGAGAAAGGGTTCTGGTGGTAATAGACCAACAGAGAAAGGGTCCCTGTAGTAAAGTAGACCAACAGAGAAAGGGTTCTGGTGGTAATACAGTAAACAAACAGAAAAAGGGTTCCGGTGGTAATATACCAACAGAGAAAGGGTTCTGGTGGTAATAGACCAACAGAGAAAGGGTCCCGGTGGTAATACAGTAGACCAACATAGAAAGGGTTCTGCTTGTAATACAGTAGACCAACAGGGAAAGGGTTCCGGCGGTAATAGAAACAACATAGAATTGGTTCTGGTGATAATACTGTAGACCAACAGAGAAAGGGTTCTAGTGATAATACTGTAGACCAACAGAGAAAGGGTTCCAGTGGTAATACAGTAGACCAACAGAGATAAGGTTCCGCTGGTAATACAGTAGACCAACAGAGAAAGGGTTTCGGTGGTAATAGACCAACAGAGAAAGTGGTCTGGTGGTTATACAGTAGCCCAACAGAGAAAGGGTTCCACTGGTAGTACAGTAGACCAACAGAGAAATGGTTCCAGTGGTAATAGAGTAGACCAACAGAGAAAGTGTTCCGGTGGTAATATACCAACAGAGAAAAGGTTCTGGTGGTAATACAGTAGACCAACAGAGAAAGGGTTTCGGTGGTAATAGACAAACATAGAAAGTGGTCTGGTGGTTATACAGTAGCCCAACAGAGAAAGGGTTCCTGTGGTAATACAGTAGACCAACAGAGAAAGGGTTCCGCTGATTATACAGTAGACCAACAGAGAAGGGTTCCGGTGGTAATAGTCCAACAGAGAAAGGGTTCCGGTGGTAATAGACCAACAGAGAAATGGTTCTAGTGGTAATACAGTGGTCAAACAGAGAAAGGGTTTCAGTGGTAATAGACCAAAAACGAAAGGGTTCCGCTGATTATACTGTAGATCAACAGAGAAAGTGTTCCGGTGGTAATACAGTAGACCAACAGAGAAAGGATTCTGCTGGTAGTACAGTAGACCAACGGAGAAAAGGTTCCGGTGGTAATACAGTAGACCAACAGAGAAAGGGTTCCGGTGGTAATACAGTAAAACAACAGAGAACGTGTTCCAGTGGTAATAGACCAACAGAGAAAGTGTTCCGGTGGTAAAATACCAACAGAGAAAAGGTTCTGGTGGTAATACAGTAGACCAACAGAGAAAGGGTTTCGGTGGTAATAGACCAACATAGAAAGTGGTCTGGTGGTTATACAGTAGCCCAACAGAGAAAGGGTCCCACTGGTAGTACAGTAGACCAACGGAGAAAGGGTTCCGGTGGTAATACAGTAGACCAACAGAGAAAGTGTTCCGGTGGTAATATACCAACAGAGAAAATGTACCGGTGGTAATACAGTAAACAAACAGAAAAAGGGTTCCGGTGGTAATATACCAACAGAGAAAGGGTTCTGGTGGTAATAGACCAACAGAGAAAGGGTCCCTGTAGTAAAGTAGACCAACAGAGAAAGGGTTCTGGTGGTAATACAGTAAACAAACAGAAAAAGGGTTCCGGTGGTAATATACCAACAGAGAAAGGGTTCTGGTGGTAATAGACCAACAGAGAAAGGGTCCCGGTGGTAATACAGTAGACCAACATAGAAAGGGTTCTGCTTGTAATACAGTAGACCAACAGGGAAAGGGTTCCGGCGGTAATAGAAACAACATAGAATTGGTTCTGGTGATAATACTGTAGACCAACAGAGAAAGGGTTCTAGTGATAATACTGTAGACCAACAGAGAAAGGGTTCCAGTGGTAATACAGTAGACCAACAGAGAAAGGCTTCTGCTGGTAATACAGTAGACCAACAGAGAAAGGCTTCTGGTGGTAATAGACCAACAAAGAAAGGGTTCCGGTGGTATTACAGTAAGCCAACCGAGAAAGGGTTCCGGTTGTAATAGACCAACAGAGAAAGGGTTCCAGTGTTAATACAGTAGACCAACAGAGAAGGTGGTCTGGTGGTTAAACAGTAGAACAACAGAAAAATTGCTCCTTTGGAAAAACAGTAGATCAACAGAGAAAGTGTTCCGGTGGTAATACAGTAGACCAACAGAAAAAATGTTCCGGTTATAATACAGTAGACCAACAGAGAAAGGGTTCCACTGGTAGTACAGTAGACCAACGGAGAAAGGGTTCCGGTGGTAATAGAGTAGACCAACAGAGAAAGTGTTCCGGTGGTAATATACCAACAGAGAAAAGGTTCTGGTGGTAATACAGTAGACCAACAGAGAAAGGGTTTCGGTGGTAATACAGTAGATTAACAGAGATAAGGTTCCACTGGTAATACAGTAGCCCAACAGAAAAAGGGTTCCACTGGTAGTTCAGTAGACCAACGGAGAAAGGGTTCCGGTGGTAATAGAGTAGACCAACAGAGAAAGTGTTCCGGTGGTAATATACCAACAGAGAAAAGGTTCTGGCGGTAATACAGTAGACCAACAGAGAAAGGGTTTCGGTGGTAATAGACAAACAGAAAAAGTGGTTTGGTGGTTATACAGTAGTCCAATAGAGAAAGGGTTCCACTGGTAGTACAGTAGACCAACGGAGAAAGGGTTCCGGTGGTAATAGATCAACAGAGAAAGGGTTCCGGTGGTAATACAATAGACCAGCAGGGAAATGGTTCCGGTGGTAATAGACCAAAAGAGAAGGGTTTCTGGTGGTAATACAGTAGACCAACAGATTTTAGGTTCCGGTGGTAATACAGTAGACCAACAGAGAAAATGTTCTTGTGGTAATAGACCAACAGAGAAAGGGTTCCATGGTAATACAGTGGACAAACAGAGAAAGGGTTCCGCTGGTAATATATTAGACCAACAGAGAAAGGGGTCTGGTGGTAATATGGTATACCAACAGAGAAATGGTTCCGGTGGTAATAGAACAACAGAGAAATGGTTCCGGTGGTTATACAGTAGACCAACAGAGTAAGTTTTCCTAGTGGTAATACAGTAGACCAACAGAGAAAGGGTTCCGGGTATAATACAGTAGTCCAGCAGAGAAAAGGTTCCAGTGGTAATACAGTAGACCAGTAGAGTATGGGTTCCGGTGGTAATAGACCAACAGAGAAAGGGTTCCGGTGGTAATTTAGTAGACCAACATAGAAAGGGTTCGACTGATTATACAGTAGACCAACAGAGGACGGATTCCGGTGGTAATACACCAACAGAGAAAGGGTTCCGGTGGTAATACAGTAGACCAACAGAGATAGGGTTCCGCTGGTAGTACAGTAGACCAACAGAGAAAGGATTCCAGTGGTAATACACCAACAGAGAAAGGGTTCCGTTTGTAATACAGTAGACCAACAGAGAAAGTGTTCCACTGGTACTACAGTAGACCACCGGAGAAAGGGTTCCGGTGGTAATACAGTAGACCAATCTAGAAAGTGTTTCGGTGGTAATATACCAACAGAGAAAGGGTTCCGGTAGTAATACAGTAGACCAACAGAGAAAGGGTTCCGGTGGTAATACAGTAAAACAACAGAGAACGTGTTCCAGTGGTAATAGACCAACAGAGAAAGGGTTCCGGTGGTAATAGTCCAACAGATAAAGAGTTCCGATGGTAATACAGTAGACCAAAAGAGAAAGGGTTCCGATTATAATACAGTAGTCCAGCAAAGTATGGGTTCCGGTGGTAATAGACAAACAGAGAAAGGGTTCCAGTGGTAATACACCAACAGAGAAAGGGTTCAGGTGGTAGTACAGTAGACCAACGGAGAATGGGTTCCGGTGGTAATACAGTAGACCAACAGTGAAAGTGTTCCACTGGTACTACAGTAGACCACCGGAGAAAGGGTTCCGGTGGTAATACAGTAGACCAACATGGAAAGTGTTTCGGTGGTAATATATCAACAGAGAAAGGGTTCCGGTAGTAATACAGTAGACCATCAGAGAAAGGGTTCCGGTGGTAATACAGTAAAACAACAGAGAACGTGTTCCAGTGGTAATAGACCAACAGAGAAAGGGTTCCGGTGGTAATAGTCCAACAGATAAAGAGTTCCGATGGTAATACAGTAGACCAAAAGAGAAAGGGTTCCGATTATAATACAGTAGTCCAGCAAAGTATGGGTTGCGGTGGTAATAGACAAACAGAGAAAGGGTTCCAGTGGTAATACACCAACAGAGAAAGGGTTCTGGTGGTAGTACAGTAGACCAACGGAGAATGGGTTCCGGTGGTTATACAGTAGACCAACATAGAACGTTTTTCGGTGGTAATATACCAACAGAGAAAGGGTTCCGGTGGTAATACAGTAGACCAACAGAGAAAGGGTTCCGCTGGTAATACAGTAGACCAACAGAGAAAGGGTTATGGTGGTAATACAGTAAACCAATATAGAAAGGGTTCTGGTGGTAATAGACCAACAGAGAAAGGGTTATTGTGGTAATACAGTAGACAAACAGAGAATGGGGTCTGGTGGTAATACAGTAGACCAACAGAGAAAGGGTTCCGGTGGCAATACAGTAGACCAACAGATAAAGTGTTCCGCTGGTAATACAGTAGACCAACAGAGAAAGGGATCCAGTGGTAATAGACCAACAGAGAAAGGGTTCCGGTGGAATTACAGCAAACTAACAGAGACAGGGTTCCGGTGATAATACGGTAGACCAACAGAGAAAGGGTTCTTGTGGTAATAGACCAACAGAGAAAGGGTTCTTGTGGTAATACAGTAGACAAACAGAGAATGCGGTCTGGTGGTAATACAGTAGACCAACAGAGAAAGGGTTCCGCTGGTAATACAGTAGCCGAACTTAGAAAGGGTTCCGGTTGGTACTAGACCAAAAGAGAAAGGGTTCCGGTGGCAATACAGTAGACCAACAGATAAAGGATTCCGCTGGTAATACAGAAGACCAACAGAGAAAGTGTTCCACTGGTACTACAGTAGACCACCGTAGAAAGGGTTCCAGTGGTAATACAGTAGACCAACATAGAAAGTGTTTCGGTGGTAATATACCAACAGAGAAAGGGTTCCGGTGGTAATTTAGTAGACCAACATAGAAAGGGTTCGACTGATTATACAGTAGACCAACAGAGGACGGATTCCGGTGGTAATACACCAACAGAGAAAGGTATCCGGTGGTAATACAGTAGACCAACAGAGATAGGGTTCCGCTGGTAGTACAGTAGACCAACAGAGAAAGGATTCCAGTGGTAATACACCAACAGAGAAAGGGTTCCGTTTGTAATACAGTAGACCAACAGAGAAAGTGTTCCACTGGTACTACAGTAGACCACCGGAGAAAGGGTTCCGGTGGTAATACAGTAGACCAATCCAGAAAGTGTTTCGGTGGTAATATACCAACAGAGAAAGGGTTCCGGTAGTAATACAGTAGACCAACAGAGAAAGGGTTCCGGTGGTAATACAGTAAAACAACAGAGAACGTGTTCCAGTGGTAATAGACCAACAGAGAAAGGGTTCCGGTGGTAATAGTCCAACAGATAAAGAGTTCCGATGGTATTACATTAGACCAAAAGAGAAAGGGTTCCGATTATAATACAGTAGTTCAGCAAAGTATGGGTTCCGGTGGTAATAGACAAACAGAGAAAGGGTTCCAGTGGTAATACACCAACAGAGAAAGGGTTCTGGTGGTAGTACAGTAGACCAACGGAGAATGGGTTCCGGTGGTAATACAGTAGCCCAACATGGAAAGTTTTTCGGTGGTAATATACCAACAGAGAAAGGGTTCCGGTGGTAATACAGTAGACCAACAGAGAAAGGGTTCCGCTGGTAATACAGTAGACCAACATAGAAAGGGTTCTGGTGGTAATAGACCAACAGAGAAAGGGTTCTTGTGGTAATACAGTAGACAAACAGAGAATGGGGTCTGGTGGTAATACAGTAGACCAACAGAGAAAGGGTTCCGCTGGTAATACAGTAGCCGAACTTAGAAAGGGTTCCGGTTGGTACAAGACCAAAAGAGAAAGGGTTCCGCTGGTAATACAGTAGACCAACAGAGAAAGGGATCCAGTGGTAATAGACCAACAGAGAAAGGGTTCCGGTGGTATTACAGCAAACTAACAGAGACTGGGTTCCGGTGATAATACGGTAGACCAACAGAGAAAGGGTTCTTGTGGTAATAGACCAACAGAGAAAGGGTTCTTGTGGTAATACAGTAGACAAACAGAGAATGGGGTCTGGTGGTAATACAGTAGACCAACAGAGAAAGGGTTCCGCTGGTAATACAGTAGCCGAACTTAGAAAGGGTTCCGGTTGGTACTAGACCAAAAGAGAAAGGGTTCCGGTGGCAATACAGTAGACCAACAGATAAAGGGTTCCGGTGGTAATACAGTAGACCCACATAGAAAGTGTTTCGGTGGTAATACAGTAGACCCACATAGAAAGTGTTTCGGTGGTAATATACCAACAGAGAAAGGGTTCCGGTAGTAATACAGTAGACCAACAGAGAAAGGGTTCCACTGTTAATACAGTAGACCAACAGAGAAAGGGTTCCGGTGGTAATACAGTAAAACAACAGAGAACGTGTTCCAGTGGTAATAGACCAACAGAGAAAGGGTTCCGGTGGTAATAGTTCAACAGATAAAGAGTTCCGATGGTAATACAGTAGACCAAAAGAGAAAGGGTTCCGATTATAATACAGTAGTCCAGCAAAGTATGGGTTCCGGTGGTAATAGACCAACAGAGAAAGGGTTCCAGTGGTAATACACCAACAGAGAAAGGGTTCCGGTGGTAATAGAGTAGACCAACAGAGAAAGTGTTCCGGTGGTAATATACCAACAGAGAAAAGGTTCTGGCGGTAATACAGTAGACCAACAGAGAAAGGGTTTCGGTGGTAATAGACAAACAGAGAAAGTGGTCTGGTGGTTATACAGTAGTCCAACAGAGAAAGGGTTCCACTGGTAGTACAGTAGACCAACGGAGAAAGGGTTCCGGTGGTAATACAGTAGACCAACAGAGAAAGTGTTCCGGTGGTAATATTCCAAAAGAGAAATGGTTCCGGTGGTAATACAGTAGACCAACAGAGAAAGGGTTACACTGATTATACAGTAGACCAACAGAGGAAGGATTCCGGTGGTAATAGATCAACAGAGAAAGGGTTCCTGTGGTAATACAGTAGACCAGCAGGGAAAGGGTTCCGGTGGTAATAGACCAACAGAGAAAGGTTTCCGGTGGTAATACAGTAGACCAACAGATTTTAGGTTCCGGTGGTAATACAGTAGACCAACAGAGAAAATGTTCTTGTGGTAATAGACCAACAAAGAAAGGGTTCTGGTGGTATTACAGCAAACTAACAGAGAATGGGTTCTGGTGATAATACGGTAGACCAACAGAGAAAGGGTTCTTGTGGTAATAGACCAACAGAGAATGGATTCCAGTGGTAATACAGTAACCCAACAGAGAAAGGGTTCCGGTGGAGACAGACCAACAGAGAAATGATTCTGGTGGTAATAGACCAATAGAGAAAGGCTTCCGGTGGTAATCCAGTAGACCAACAGAGAAAGGGTTCTGGTGGTAATAGACCAACAGAGAAAGGGTTCTGGTGGTAATAGACCAACAGAGAAAGGGTTCCGGTGGTAATACAGTAAACCAACAGAGAAAGGGTTCTGGTGATAATACAGTCGATCAACAGAGAAAGGGTTCTGTTGGTAATAGACCAATAGAGAAAGGGTTCCGGTGGTAATACAGTAGACCAACAGAGAAAGGGTTCTGGTGGTAATAGACCAACATAGAAAGGGTTCCGGTGGTAATACAGTAGACAAACAGAGAATGTGGTCTGGTGGTAATACAGTAGACCAACAGAGAAAGGGTTCCGCTGATTATACAGTAGACCAACAGAGAAGGGTTCCGGTGGTAATAGTCCAACAGAGAAGGGTTCCGGTGGTAATAGTCCAACTGAGAAAGGGTTTCAGTGGTAATAGACCAAAAACGAAAGGGTTCCGCTGATTATACAGTAGATCAACAGAGAAAGTGTTCCGGTGGTAATACAGTAGACCAACAGAGAAAGGATTCTGCTGGTAGTACAGTACACCAACGGAGAAAAGGTTCCGGTGGTAATTTACCAACAGAGAAAGGGTTCCGATGGTAATACAGTAGATCAACAGAGAAAGGGTTCCGCTTGTAATACAGTAGACCAACAGGGAAAGGGTTCTTGCGGTAATAGACCAACATAAAATGGGTTCCGGTGATAATACTGTAGACAACAGAGAAAGGTTTCTAGTGTTAATACAGTAGACCAACAGAGAAGGTGGTTTGGTGGTAGTGGTAATACAGTGGTCAAACAGAAAAAGGGTTTCAGTGGTAATAGACCAAAAACGAAAGGGTTCCGGTGGTAATACAGTAGACCAACAGAGAAAGGGTTCTGCTGGTAATACAGTAGCCCAACAGAGAAAGGGTTCCGGTGGTAATACAGTAGACCAACATAGAAAGTGTTTCGGTGGTAATATACCAACAGAGAAAGGGTTCCGGTAGTAATACAGTAGACCAACAGAGAAAGGGTTCCGGTGGTAATACAGTAAAACAACAGAGAACGTGTTCCAGTGGTAATAGTCCAACAGATAAAGAGTTCCGATGGTAATACAGTAGACCAAAAGAGAAAGGGTTCCGATTATAATATAGTAGTCCAGCAAAGTATGGGTTCCGGTGGTAATACACCAACAGAGAAAGGGTTTTGGTGGTAGTACAGTAGACCAACGGAGAATGGGTTCCGGTGGTAATACAGTAGACCAACATAGAAAGTGTTTCGGTGGTAATATACCAACAGAGAAAGGGTTCCGGTGGTAATACAGTAGACCAACAGAGAAAGGGTTCCGCTGGTAATACAGTAGACCAACAGAGAAAGGGTTATGGTGGTAATACAGTAAACCAACATAGAAAGGGTTCTGGTGGTAATAGACCAACAGAGAAAGGGTTCTTGTGGTAATACAGTAGACAAACAGAGAATGGGGTCTGGTGGTAATACAGTACACCAACAGAGAAAGGTTCCGCT
The DNA here is from genome assembly GCF_045679555.1 of Salvelinus alpinus. Taxonomy (NCBI): domain Eukaryota; kingdom Metazoa; phylum Chordata; class Actinopteri; order Salmoniformes; family Salmonidae; genus Salvelinus; species Salvelinus alpinus. The sequence goes on along the minus strand of NC_092089.1, from coordinate 81,867,570 downwards.
GGTAATACAGTAGCCGAACTTAGAAAGGGTTCCGACTGGTACTAGACCAAAAGAGAAAGGGTTCCGGTGGCAATACAGTAGACCAACAGATAAAGGGTTCCGCTGGTAATACAGTAGACCAACAGAGAAAGTGTTCCACTGGTACTACAGTAGACCACCGGAGAAAGGGTTCCGGTGGTAATACAGTAGACCAACATAGAAAGTGTTTCGGTGGTAATATACCAACAGAAAAAGAGTTCCGGTAGTAATACAGTAGACCAACAGAGAAAGGGTTTCACTGGTAATACAGTAGACCAACAGAGAAAGGATTCCGATGGTAATACACCAACAGAGAAAGGGTTCCACTGGTAGTACAGTAGACCAACGGAGAAAAGGTTCCGGTGGTAATACAGTAGACCAGCAGGGAAAGGGTTCCGGTGGTAATAGACCAACAGAGAACGTGTTCCAGTGGTAATAGACCAACAGAGAAAGGGTTCCGGTGGTAATAGTCCAACAGATAAAGAGTTCCGATGGTAATACAGTAGTCCAGCAAAGTATGGGTTCCGGTGGTAATAGACCAACAGAGAAAGGGTTCCAGTGGTAATACACCAACAGAGAAAGGGTTCCACTGGTAGTACAGTAGACCAACGGAGAAAAGGTTCCGGTGGTAATAGAGTAGACCAACAGAGAAAGGGTTTCGGTGGTAATAGACAAACAGAGAAAAGGTTCCGGTGGTAATAGTCCAACAGATAAAGAGTTCCGATGGTAATACAGTAGACCAAAAGAGAAAGGGTTCCGATTATAATACAGTAGTTCAGCAAAGTATGGGTTCCGGTGGTAATAGACCAACAGAGAAAGGGTTCCAGTGGTAATACACCAACAGAGAAAGGGTTCCACTGGTAGTACAGTAGACCAACGGAGAAAAGGTTCCGGTGGTAATAGAGTAGACCAACAGAGAAAGGGTTTCGGTGGTAATAGACAAACAGAGAAAAGGTTCTGGCGGTAATACAGTAGACCAACAGAGAAAGGGTTTCGGTGGTAATAGACAAACAGAGAAAGTGGTCTGGTGGTTATACAGTAGTCCAACAGAGAAAGGGTTCCACTGGTAGTACAGTAGACCAACGGAGAAAGGGTTCCGGTGGTAATACAGTAGACCAACAGAGAAAGTGTTTCGGTGGTAATATTCCAAAAGAGAATTGGTTCCGGTGGTAATACAGTAGACCAACAGAGAAAGGGTTACACTGATTATACAGTAGACAAACAGAGGAAGGATTCCGGTGGTAATAGATCAACAGAGAAATATGTTCCGGTGGTAATACAGTAGACCAGCAGGGAAAGGGTTCCGGTGGTAATAGACCAACAGAGAAAGGGTTCCGGTGGTAATACAGTAGACCAACAGATTTTAGGTTCCGGTGGTAATACAGTAGACCAACAGAGAAAATGTTAGTGTGGTAATAGACCAACAAAGAAAGGGTTCCAGTGGTATTACAGCAAACTAACAGAGAATGGGTTCCGGTGATAATACGGTAGACCAACAGAGAAAGGGTTCTTGTGGTAATAGACCAACAGAGAATGGATTCCAGTGGTAATACAGTAACCCAACAGAGAAAGGGTTCCGGTGGAGACAGACCAACAGAGAAATGATTCCGGTGGTAATAGACCAATAGAGAAAGGCTTCCGGTGGTAATCCAGTAGACCAACAGAGAAATGGTTCCTCTGGTAATACAGTAACCAACAGAGAAAGGGTTCTGGTGGTAATAGACCAACAGAGAAAGGGTTCTGGTGGTAATAGACCAACATTGAAAGGGTTCCGGTGGTAATACAGTAAACCAACAGAGAAAGGGTTCCGGTGATAATACAGTAGATCAACAGAGAAAGGGTTCTGTTGGTAATAGACCAATAGAGAAAGGGTTCCGGTGGTAATACAGTAGACCAACAGAGAAAGGGTTCTGGTGGTAATAGACCAACATAGAAAGGGTTCCGGTGGTAATACAGTAGACAAACAGAGAATGGGGTCTGGTGGTAATACAGTAGACCAACAGAGAAAGGGTTCCGCTGATTATACAGTAGACCAACAGAGAAGGGTTCCGGTGGTAATAGTCCAACAGAGAAAGTGTTCCGGTGGTAATAGACCAACAGAGAAATTGTTCTAGTGGTAATACAGTTGTCAAACAGAGAAAGGGTTTCAGTGGTAATAGACCAAAAACAAAAGGGTTCCGCTGATTATACGGTAGATCAACAGAGAAAGTGTTCCGGTGGTAATACAGTAGACCAACAGAGAAAGGATTCTGCTGGTAGTACAGTACACCAACGGAGAAAATGTTCCAGTTGTAATTTACCAACAGAGAAAGGGTTCCGGTGGTAATACAGTAGATCAACAGAGAAAGGGTTCCGCTTGTAATACAGTAGACCAACAGGGAAAGGGTTCTTGCGGTAATAGACCAACATAAAATGGGTTCCGGTGATAATACTGTAGACAACAGAGAAATGGTTCTAGTGGTAATACAGTGGTCAAACAGAGAAAGGGTTTCAGTGGTAATAGACCAAAAACGAAAGGGTTCCGGTGGTAATACAGTAGACCAACAGAGAAAGGGTTCTGCTGGTAATACAGTAGCCCAACAGAGAAAGAGTTCTGTTGGTAATAGACCAACAGAATAAGGGTTCCAGTGTTAATAGAGTAGACCAACAGAGAAGGTGGTTTGGTGGTAATATACCAACAGAGAAAGGGTTCCGGTAGTAATACAGTAGACCAACAGAGAAAGTGTTCCACTGGTACTACAGTAGACCACCGGAGAAAGGGTTCCGGTGGTAATACAGTACACCAACAGAGAATGGGTTCTGGTGTAATAGACCAACAGAGAAAGGGTTCCTTTGGTAATACAGTAGACCAACAGAGAATGGGTTCTGGTGTAATAGACCAACAGAGAAAGGGTTCCGGTGGTAATACAGTAGACCAACAGAGAATTTGTTCGGGTGATAATACAGTAGACCAACAGAGAAAGGGTTCCTATGGTAATACAGTAGACCAACAGAGAAAGGGATTTAGTGGTAATACAGTAAACCAACAGAGAAAGAGTTATGCTGGTAATACAGTAGCCCAAAAGAGAAAGGGTTCCAGTGGTAATAGACCAACAGAGAAAGGGTTCCGGTATTAATACAGTAGACCAACAGATAAGGTGGTATGGCGGTTAAACAGTAGACCAACAGAGAAATGGTTCCTCTGGTAATACAGTAACCAACAGAGAAAGGGTTCTGGTGGTAATAGACCAACAGAGAAAGGGTTCCGGTGGTATTACAGCAGACCAACAGAGAATGGGTTCCGGTGATAGTACAGTAGACCAAGAGAGAATGGGTTCCGTTGGTAATACAGTAGACCAACATAGAAATGGTTCCGGTGGTAATTCAGTAAACATACAGAGAAAGGGTTCTGGTGGTTATAGACCAACAGAGAAAGGGTTCCGCTGGTAATACAGTAGACCAACAGAGGAAGGGTCCGTTGGTAGTAGACCAACAGAGAAATGGTTCCGGTGGTAATACAGTAGACCAACAGAGATAGGGTTCCTCCTGTAAAACAGTAGACCAACAGAGAAAGGGTTCCTGTGGTAATACTGTAGCTCAACAGAGAAAGGGTTCCGTTGGTAATAGACCAACAGTGAAAGGGTTCCGGTGGTCATTCAGTAGACCAACAGAGAATGGGTTCTGTTGGTAATACAGTAGCCCGACAGAGAAAGGGTTCCGGTGGTAATAGACCAACAAATGAAGGGTTCCGGTGGTAATTCCCTAAACCAACAGAGAACTGGTTCTGGTGTAATAGACCAACAGAGAAAGGGTTCCGGTGGTAATACAGTAGAACAACAAGGAATGGGTTCTGGTGTAATAGACCAACAGAGAAAGGGTTCCGGTGGTAATACAGTAGACCAACAGAGAATGGGTTCGGGGGATAATACAGTAGACCAACAGAGATAGGGTTCCTATGGTAATACAGTAGACCAACAGAAAAAGGGATTTGGTGGTAATACAGTAAACCAACAGAGAAAGAGTTATGCTGGTAATACAGTAGCCCAAAAGAGAAAGGGTTCCAGTGGTAATAGACCAACAGAGAAAGGGTTCCGGTGGTAATACAGTAGACCAACAGATAAGGTGGTATGGCGGTTAAACAGTAGACCAACAGAGAATGGGTTCTGTTGGTAATACAGTAAACAAACAGAGAAAGGGTTCCGATGGTAATAGACCAACAGGGAAAGGGTTCTGATGGTAATAGACCAACAGAGAAAGGGTTCCGGTGGTAATTCAGTAGACCAACAGAGAATGGGTTCTGTTGGTAATACAGTAGCCCAACAGGGAAAGGGTTCCGGTGGTAACACAGTAAACAAACAGAGAAAGGGTTCCGGTGATAATAGACCAACAAATGAAGGGTTCCGGTGGTAATTACCTAGACCAACAGAGAAATGGTTCTGGTGGTAATAGACTAACAGAGAAAGTGTTCTTGTGGTAGTACAGTAGACCATCAGAGAAATGGTTCCGGTGGCAATAGACCAACAGAGAAAGGGTTCCGGTGGCAATAGACCAACAGAGAAAGGGTTCCGGTGGCAATAGACCAACAGAGACCAACAGATACTGTAGCCTGTTGTTGTAGCCACATATTTTCTACCAGACGTTTTCACGAGCCTCATACTTTTCATTTAATTTGATTATACAACGTAATCACCGATGGTTTAGTTGATGGGTTGTGTGGTCTGCATAATGATAAATGAGATTTCCCAAATTAACAGCGACCTGAAATAATCTGTTACGATAAGTGTATCATTATGAACTGGCACTGAATATTAGATTAGTCTTTTTGTTCCTCTACAGCAGTTTCAGGTCAAGACCTATTCTTACCATATCTATAAAGTACATCTTAATGTCCTCGACTTTCTTCCCCTCCACCCTCCCCCTCCCCTCCTCTGACCTGTAGCCCTGCAGGTAGTTCTGTCAGCAGGCAGAGACTGTCTGGTGGCGGGGGACTCGTGCTCCAGCGACGAGACCTGCAGCCCACGTCTGCGGACCCTGCGTCAGTGTGTAGCGGGCAATGGTAGCATGAAGCTGGGCCCCGGGGCCCGGAGCCAGTGCGCCAACGCCGTGTCGGCCCTGCTCTCCAGCCCCCTGCACGGTTGCCAGTGCAAGCGAGGCATGAAGAAGGAGAAGAACTGCCTCAGCATCTACTGGAGTCTCCATCAGTCTGTCATACACGGTGAGCAATTTAGCCAGGTGCTCAGTTATTTGTATTGGATGGGACAGCGGCCAAGTCCATTTATGTAACACAGGTTACAGATATAACTCTCTACCCAGAACATAATGTGGCTGATGCAGCTTAGTCATGATGCCTGGCAAACAGTCAGCTATCAGTCACTACACCTGGTGTCACTGTGGAACAATTGACTGAAGGTCCTTGGAGAGGGGTATTTTTTTCTGTATTAACCTGCACGAGAGCTAGTAAACGACTACAGGAAATTAATAATGTGTGAATTAGGCTTGGCCATTATCCAGAGTGTCATGCCTTCTATACCGCTATACCGGGATATTCAGTAATACCAGCCCTGTTTTCAAACCCCATTAATACTCTGTAATCCGAAGGCTAGCAATGCCAACAACTACATGTAAAATCCCATAGAGAATGCTAACTAAATGTTAATGCGCACATTGGGAATATTTTGTACAGTTTCTGACCTAAACTATACAAGTAACTCAAAAATGCGACCCACAGTTTGCTGCACGCACCAAATAATTATTAGCCTGCAAGGCTCTTGATCTAGGAGGGGATTCTCTCCTGTTGGAAGAAGCTAACCACTTAGCTAGATAGCTAACTAGTTACTAAATTAGCAAGCCAAATGCACAACTGAAGAGCATTTAGCACATTTTAGACAGTTAACTTAATAGTTCTACGATATCCAGCTGGCAAACATTTAGTAGGGAATTCCATACTTTAATTAGATCACCTGGTGCATGCTGTACAACAGTGAGTGACTCACAAGGCTCCGGTCTCTAGTCTCAACCCCACGTGACTGGGGACTACCGTAAGCTTCATAATAATGACTGGTGAAATTAAGAACACAATGTTCTCTCTCTCCTATTGCACAAGTTGACTGCAGGTATTTATTTAAAAAAGTAGCTACAAATATTCAAATGTCCCCCCAAAAATTCTAATAAATAGTTTCAATGGTATTGATGGTATTGAAAAACCATCCCATGGCTTATTCCAAATACCCCGGTATACGGTATATACGGTATACCAACCAATCCTAGTGTGAATCCTGTTCATTAGCTCCAAAGGGATAATGTGTCATTACCGTGTCATGCAATGTGTCATTCCATATACTCTCAGGACTCAACCTGGTAGAGAGTTACCCTTATGAAGCCATGGAGAGAGACTACGACTACGTTCGTCTGGCCTCCATCACGGCTGGTAAGTACAGTGACCTCGGTTCGTTTTGATCTTACCTCAACCTTTTCACCATGAACCAAAGGATTAATGTTGAAAAGAACCCGTCTTGTATCGTTTAGGTCCCCTGGAAGGCAGCCTTAGGCATAGAATAGTCCACATTGTGTCCTGGAGGCATAGTTAAAAATGAAAGCATTTTCCAAGAGTCTGAACACAATTAGCAATATTACAAATTATATGTTTGTTTCAAAGACCCTCATTTACATCTGATTCATCATTTCATTTTGAAGAAGATATGTACAGAAGAACAATGAACCAGACCAATAGAGGAACTAGATTAGAAATTATTCATACCCCTTCACTTTTCCACATTTTGTTGTGTTACAGTCTGAATTGAAATTAGATTACATAATGACAAAGTGAAAACATGTTTTTAGAAATGATTGCAAATTTATTGAGAATGAAATACTGAAATATTACATTTACAGACGGTACCAGTCAAAAGTTTGGACACACCTATTCATTCCGGGGTTTTTCTTTATTTTTTACAATTTTCTACATTGCAGAATAATAGTGAAGACATCAAAACTATGAAACAACACATATGGAATAATGTAGTAACCAAAAAAGTGTTAAACAAATCAAAATCTATTTTATATTTGAGATTCTTCAAAGTAGCCACCCTTTGCCCTTTACCTTGGCATTCTCTCGACCAGCTTCATGAGGTTGTCACCTGGAATGTATTTAAATTAAACAGGTGTGCCTGTTAAAATTTCATTTGTGGAATTTCTTTCCTTCTTAATGTGTTTGAGCCAATCAGTTGTGTTGTGACAAAGTACTGGTGGTATACAGAAGATAGCCCTATTTGGTAAAAGACCAAGTCCATATTATGTTTTGCTCCCCTGAGGTAGAGTACCTAATGATAAGCTGTAGACCTCACTATCTACCTAGAGAGTTTTCATCTGTATTTTTTGTAGCTGTATAATTACAACCACAGACATCGGTCTGTGGCTGGAACTAAAACCGTGCTCAATGAGCTGTATAAGGCCATAAGCAAACAGGAAAACGCTTATCCAGAGGGGGAGCTCCTAGTGGCCGGGGACTTTAATGCAGGGAAACTTAAATCAGTTTTACCTGATTTCTATCAGCATGTTAAATGTGCAACCAGCGGGAAAAAGTTCTAGACCACCTTTACTACACACACAGAGATGCGTACAAAGCTCTCCCTCTCCCTCCATTTGGCAAATCTGACCATAATTCTATCCTCCTGATTCCTGCTTACAAGCCAAAATTAAAGCAGGAAGCACCAGTGACTCGGTCTATAAAAAAAGTGGTCAGATGAAGCAGATGCTAAACTACAGGACTGTTTTGCTATCACAGACTGGAACATGTCCCGGGATTCTTCCGATGGCATTGAGGAGTACACCACATCAGTCACTGGCTTTATCAATAAGTGCATCGAGGATGTTGTCCCCACTGTGACTGTATGTACATACCCCAACCAGAAGCCATGGATTACAGGCAACATTCCAACTGAGCTAAAGGGTAGAGCTGCCGCTTTCAAGGAGCGGGACTCTAACCCGGAAGCTGATAAGACATCCCGCTATGCCCTCCAACAAACCATCAAACAGGCAAAGAGTCAATACAGGACTAAGATCGAATCGTACTACACCGGTTCCGATGCTCGTCAGATATGGCAGGGTTTGCAAACTATTACAGACTACAAAGGGGAGCACAGCCGAGAGCTGCCCAGAGACACGAATCTACCAGACGAGCTAAATCACTTCTATGCTCGCTTCGTTGGCAAGTAACACTGAAACATGCATGAGAGCATCAGCTGTTCCAAAAGTCTGTGTGATCAGGCTCTCCACAGCTGATGTGAATAAAACCTTCAAACAGATTAACATTGATAAGGCCGCAGGGCCAGACGGATTACCAGGACGTGTACTTCGAGCATGCACTGACCAATTGGCAAGTGTCTTCACTGACATTTTCAACCTCTCCCTATCCAAGTCTGTAATACCAACATGTTTCAAGCATACTACCATAGTCCCTGTGCCCAAGAACACCAAGGTAACCTGCCTAAATGACTACCGACCCGTAGCGCCCACGTCTGTAGCCATGAAATGCTTTGAAAGGCTGGTCATGGCTCACATCAACACCATTATCCCAGAAACCCTAGACCCACTCCAATTTGCATACCGCACGAACAGATTCACAGATGATGCAATCTCTATTGCACTCCACACTGCCCTTTCACACCTGGACAAAAGGAACACCTATGTAAGAATGCTATTCATTGACTACAGATCAGAGTTCAACACCATAGTTCCCTCAAAGCTCATCACTAAGCTAAGGACCCTGGGATGAAACACCTCCCTCTGAAACTGGATTCTGGACTTCCGGACGGGCTGCCCCCAGGTGGTAAGGGTAGGTAACAACACATCCGCCATGCTGATCCTCAACACGGGGGCCCCTCAGGTGTGCGAGCTCAGGCCCCTCCTGTACTCCCTGTTCAACCATGACTGCACGGCCAGGCACGACTCCAACACGATCATTAAGTTTGCCGATGACACAACAGTGGTAGGCCTGATCACCGACAACGATGAGACAGCCTATAGGGAGGAGGTCAGAGACCTGACCATGTGGTGCAAAGATAACAACCTCTCCCTCAACGTGATCAAGACAAAGAAGATGATTGTGGACTACAGGAAAAGGAGGACCAAGCATGACCCCATTCTCATCGACGGGGCTGTAGTGGAGCAGGTTGAGAGCTTCAAGTTCCTTGGCGTCCACATCACCAACCAACTAAACTGGTCCAAGCACACCAAGACAGTCGTGAAGAGGGCACGACAAAGCCTGTCCCAGAGCACCAAGTCCAGGTCCAAGAAGCTCCTAAATAGCTTCTACCCCCAAGCCATAAGACTCCTGAACAGCTAATCAAATGGCTACCCAGACTATTTGCATTGCACAATCCCCCCCCCCTTCTCCTGGATCGCTGCTGCTACTCTCTGTTATTATCTATCCATAGTCACTTTAATATCTCTACCTACCTGTCACGTTCCTGACCTGTTTTCTGTTGTTTTGTATGTGTTAGTCGGTCAGGGCGTGAGTGTGGGTGGGCATTTCTATGTTATGTGTTTCTATGTTGGTAAATGGGTGACCTGATATGGTTCTCAATTAGAGGCAGGTGGTTTTCATCTCCTCTGATTGAGAACCATATTAAGGTAGGTGGTTTCACATTGTTTGTTTGTGGGTGATTGTCGCTGTGTCTGTGTTTATTTGCACCACACAGTACTGTCTCGTCTCGTTCGTTCCTGTTCATGCGTGCTTCGTTATATGTAGTTTGCATGTTCAGGTTAGTCTACGTTGTTTGTTTGTTATTTTGTAAATATTCAAGTATAGTTCGTGTCAGTGTTCGTCGTGTCTAATAAATTCATTCATGTCTACATACCTCGCTGCACATTGGTCATCTGATCCCTCTCTCCTCTCCTCGTCTGAGGAGGAGGACGACGTAGAATGTCGTTACACTACCTACCTACATGTACATATTACCTCAATTACCTCGACACCGCGGTGCCCCCGCACATTGACATTGACTCAGTACCGGTACCCCCTGTATGTAGCTCTGCTATTGTTATTTACTGCTGCTCTTTAATTATTTGTTATTCTTATCTCTTACTATTTTTGTTTTTGGTATTTTCTAAAAACTGCATTGTTGGTTATTAAGGGCTTGTAAGTAAACATTTCACTGTCTACACCTGTTGTATTGGGCGCATGTGACAAATACATTTTGATTTGATTTGATGTCAAGAACAGCTCAAATAAGCAAAGACAAATGACAGTCCATCATTACTTTAAGACATGAAGGTCAGTCAATCCGGAAAATGTCAATAACTTTGAAAGTTTCTTCAAGTGCAGTCGCAAACACCATCAAGCACGATGATGAAACTGGCTCTCATGAGGGTTGCCACAGGAAAGGAAGACCCAGAGTTACCTCTGCTGCAGAGGATAAATTCATTAGAGTTACCAGCCTCAGATTGCAGACCAAATAAATGCTTCAAAGTAACAGACATCTCAACATCAACTGCGTGAATCAGGCCTTCATGGTCGCGTTGCTGCAAAGAAACCACTACTAAAGCACACCAATAAGAAGAAGAGACTTGTTTGGGCCAAGAAACACGAGCAATGGACATTAGACGGGTGTAAATCTGTCATTTGGTTTGATGAGTCCAAATTTGAGATTTTTGGTTCCAACTGCCATGTCTTTGTGAGACGCAGAGTAGGTGAACGGATGATCTCCGCATGTGTGGTTCCCACTGTGAAGCATGGAGGAGGAAGTGTGACACTGTCTATGATTTATTTAGAATTCAAGGCACACTTAACCAGCATGGCTACCACAGCCTTCTGCAGCGATACTCCATCCTACCTGGTTTGCGCTTAGTAGGACTATCAATTGTTTTTCAACAGGACAATGACCTAACACATCTCCAGGCTGTGTAAGAGCTATTTGACCAAGGAGAGTGATGGAGTGCTGCATCAGATGACCTGTCCTCCCCAATCACCCGACCTCAACCCAATTGAGATGGTTTGGGATGAGTTGGACCGCAGAGTGAATGTCACATCCTGACCTTAGTTCCGTTTTTGTGTATCTATTTTAGTTTGGTCAGGGCGTGAGTTAGGGTGGGCAGTCTATGTTCTTTTTTCTAGGTTGTTGTTTTTCTATGTGTTTGGCCTGGTGTGGTTCCTAATCAGAAGCAGCTGTTTATCGTTGTCTCTGATTGGGAGCCATATTTAGGTAGCCTGTTTTCCATTGTGTGTTGTGGGTGATTGTTTCCTGTGTTAGTGTTTGTTTCACATTTCAGGACTGTTTCAGTTTTCGTTATCATTCACTTTGTTATTTTTGTATTTTGTCGTGTTCAGTTTTATTAAACTATCATGGACACTTAGCACGCTGCGTATTGGTCCGATTCTTCATACTCCTCGTCTGAAGAGGAGGAAAATCGTTACAGTGAAGGAAAAGCAGCCAACATGAAACGTGTGCGCTGGGAGTCGGGAAGCAAGATCAGGGAGTGAATAATTTAATAAATAAATGAAACAAAATACAAAACAAGAAACACGAACAACACACAGACAGGAAACTGAAAGAGAAACAATAACAACTGGCGAAGGAACCAAAGGGAGTGACATATTTATTTATTTATTTATTTATTTTACCGTTATTTTACCAGGTAAGTTGACTGAGAACACGTTCTCATTTGCAGCAACGACCTGGGGAATAGTTACAGGGGAGAGGAGGGGGATGAATGAGCCAATTGTAAACTGGGGATTATTAGGTGACCGTGATGGTTGAGGGCAACATATATAGGGAAGGTAATCAGGCACGTGCTGGTGTGCGCAATGATGGTGACAGGTGTGCGTCATAACAAGCAGCCTGTTGACCTAGAGGCCAGAGAGGGAGTATACGTGACACAACAAGTGCTCAGTGTATGTGGGAACTCATTCAAGACTGTTGGAAAAGCATTCCAGGTGAAGCTGGTTGAAAGAATGCCAAGAGTGTGCAAAGCTGTCATCAAGGCAAAGGGTGCCTTCTTTGAAGAATCTCAAATATAAAATCGATTTTGATTTGTTGAACACTTTTTTGGTTACTACATGATTCCATATGTAATATTTCATAGTGTTGACGTCTTTACTATTTTTCTGTAATGTAAAAAACAGTAAAAATTCTAGAAAAACCCTTGAAGGAGTAGGTGTGTCCAAACTTTTGACTGGTTCTGTAAGTAAATGCACCTTTGGCAGCGATTACAGCTGTGAGGCTTTCTGGGTAGGTCTTTAAGAACTTTTCACATCTTGATTGTGTAACATTTGCCCAGTATTCTTTTCAAAATACTTCAAGCTCTGTCAAATTGGTTGTTGATCATTGCTAGACAACGATTTTCAGGACCTGCCGTAGATTTAAATCAAAACTGTAACTCGGCCACTCAAACATTCACTGTGTTCTTGAGATGAGGTAGTCATTCAAAAATCATGTTAACCACTATTATTTCACACAGAGTGAGTCCATGCATCTTATTATGTGACTTGGTAAGCACATTTTTACTCCTGAACTTATTTAGAAATACCATAACGAAGGTGTCAAATACTTATTGACTCAAGACATTTCAGCGTTTAATTTTTAATTGATTTGTAAAAAATGAATAAAAACATGATTCCACTTTGACATTATAGGGTATTGTGTGTCGGCCAGTGACCCAAAAAATCTAAATTTAATCAATTTTAAGTTCACGCGGTATCACAACAAAATGTGGAAAAATTTCTGAAGGCACTGTATCACTGATAGGTGATATACCATTTACCCAAAAAGTATTTCTCTGTCTTTCTCTTGTTATTGTATGGTTCTCTGATCCCTCCTTCCCCTTCCGCCAATAGACTCCGAGGCTGGCATGGTGACGGTGAACCGCTGCCTGGATGCAGCCAAGGCGTGTAATGTCGACGACCTGTGCCAGAAGCTCCGCACAGAGTACGTATCTGCCTGCATCAAGCCCTCAGCAAAGTCTGGCCTCTGCAACAAGGCCAAGTGCAGCAAGGCCTTACGCCGGTTCTTTGATCGCATCCCTCCAGACTACACGCATGAGCTACTCTTCTGCCCCTGCACGGACACGGCGTGCGCAGAGCGACGCAGGCAGACCATAGTTCCCGGCTGCTCCTTCGAGGGCTCGGAAAAACCCAGCTGCCTGACACAGATGCGTATTTGCAAGGCTGACTATGTGTGCAGGTGAGTGAGACGCTCCAATAACACAACGTACTGACTTATATCCTTTGGGACATAGAGCACAATGAGCTGCTACTGTACCACTTCTTTCTGTTCTTGGTCAAGTTGTGCCTCAGCTCGCTCCCAGAGAGGTAGATCTCTGCGAGCTCATCTATTCCAGTCTTGTACTCAGAGTGTAAGATGTTTAACAGTGCATCCCAAACATATCACTTTTAAAGAAAAACTGTAGTTGTTTGTATTATCTTGTGACCCACCAACTCAACCAAACAAAGACATTCTTTAGTCCTGACCCAGACAGTACCAGCTGTGACCAACCAGTGGGGCCATGACCCATTATTTGGGAACCACCCCTCTATCAACACACAAAACAGAACAAGCAAACCACTCAATCAACAAAATGGTTCAATATTCTACCCCCAAACCCCCTGGAGAGTGTGCTGCAATAACACATAAAATATTTAACACAGATAAAACATAAGATGGATTAGAGTTATCGCTCATTGCAATCGTTGGTCATGAACATTATTTTCACCACCCCTTTTACTGCTCTGGGGCTGAACTAATGATTCTGGCTTGTGGAATGAAACAAATCAAATAAACCAATGCCCCTCACTGCAGTTTGCCACATAGCCTTAAACATACGAGTGTTGTACCAAATCTATAGCACATGGAGATAGCGAAACCCTCTCTTCCTCCAGTGAAAACCATTCAATTAAACATGCTATCTTTACGGTATGCCATCATTGTAATTGGTGTCCGGCCCTTTCTCACTGCTAAACAGTGCTAGTTGTATTGGCTCTGTATAGGTCCCGCCTGGCTCAGTTCCAGTACGACTGCCAACCAGCCGAGTCATCTGCCAACGGTTGCAAGCAGGGGAACTATGGAGCCTGTCTACTCGCCTACACAGGCCTGATAGGTGGGTACAGAGATGGAGAGAGCGAATGTGAAACGGATGGGAGAAAGCCGAACATGTGGAGGAGAGGGTAAATCGATGAATAAAGAACAGGAGAAAGAGAAAATTAAGTGTTTAACATACAGAATGTGAGTGGAGAAAATGTAGCTAGCCTACAGTGTACTGAAATGGAGAAAACAGTTAGATACTGGGGAAATGAGGAGTGAGGGAAGGATAGAAAAGGTAAACTAATGAATAAAGAACAGGAGAAAGAGTGAAAGAGTGAAAGGAAATGATTACTTTGGAGGGGAAATGAAAGTTGCTATTTAAAGGAGCTACATGTAACAATTTAGCAATAATTCAGATTCCCTTGTGGTTTTCAAAGTATATCTTAGAAATAGCATAAATAGCTTATGCACTGCTTTCTGACCTTATCATAACCCAAATTACATCTGCTGCATGGGCGTAAGGTAATGTTATGTTGTTTATGTTTGCAACCTTACGAACGAGAACCAATCATGAAACAGGAAGATGCTGATGCATGTACCTACACGGAAACTATTTGCTATTTGCAGGTGGAAATGCTAGATGTACCTTCTTTAATACTGTAGGCCTATAATGAATGAGTATGAGTAGGATTTGAGTAGATCTTATTTGTGGAGGTTTAAAGCAGTACAGATGTAGGATCTTAATTTGAACCGTATTGTCGTAGAAAAACAATCCTGCAGCAACAGGATTTCAAAGTTTAGTCCATAACGTTGCTTGATCAGTGATTAGGCTATTAGCTTTGTTTTATGCACTCGCTCAAAGAACGTCCATTTCTTTTTCATGCTCTTCAAAAGAGCACAAAGCGACCTAATGCATTTCAAGAGCTTCCTATGGTGCCCTTCAGCACAAACAAACACTTGGCATTTTCATTCCTGGCCTGTATTTATTAAGCACTTGAAAACTTTCCACTCCATTTCAGAACTTGGGAGAGAAATGGCACAACAAACACTTCTAAACCTTTTCAAAGGAAGCACAAATTGAAGCATCTTTGACTTCATAAAAACAAGAAACAGATAACTGTCAAGAATTACCCTCAACACACTTGCATTTCTGCTAATTTCTTGAACAGTATTCCACCTTACATTGTGCGAGTGAACTGAATTGCAAATACTGTTCATAAATGTTTTAGTTTGTATAACATTGTAAAAACAGTCTTGTAACAATCGGTCTTTGGAGGGAATAAATATTTGATACTGAACTGAGCACACATTGTTTCTACAGGCAGCTCGATAACTCCCAACTATGTGGATAACTCCACGTCTAGCGTGGCCCCATGGTGCTCCTGCTCTGCCAGTGGGAACCAGAGAGAAGAGTGCTCCGACTTCCTGGAATACTTCACCGACAACGTCTGTCTCAGTGAGTGGCTCCCAATGGCTCCTAATCCATCAAGTCATCACTGAAAGCAGTCTCCAGTGACTTAGGCTGGAGGTTCCATAGGGCTCTGGTCAAAAGTAGTGCACTATATAGGGAGTAGGGTTTAATATGGGATGCAGCCTTAGTGTAGGGTTGTATTCACTAGGCATGAAATGAAGGAAAACAGCCCAAGGTACTATCTGAACTTTTGGAAATATTTTGAAACATTTTGCTACGGTGTTCCCAAACATGAACATGTTTGCAAGGTTTAGACTGGGGAAGAACAAGAGCAACATCATCTTGTATCTCAAAAAAGCGCTATTTCTATAAAGTATTGTTCCTTATGTTCTAATGGTACATGATATGGGGCGGTTTGGAGGAAGGTAGTGATCACTTACAGTTGAATAGCCATCGTGATTGTTAGTGTGAATGTGTGACATCTGCAGCATGTTTTAGAGGATAAAGCAGAACTCCATGAGTTCTGGGGATTTTGCCTGTCAGTGTTTTGTCATGTCTCATGTGCGGTAGCCTACACTCTTAGAAAAAAGCGTTCCAAATGGTTCCTCGGCTGTCCCCATAAGGAGAACCCTTTTTGGTCCCAGGTAGAACTGTTTTTGGATCGAGGTAGAACTATTTTGGGTTCCATGTAGAACCCTCTGGGGAAAGGGTTCTACATAGAACCAAAAGTGTTAGGTTCTAGATAGAAAAATAGGTGCTAACTATGTACTGGTAAATGTATTTACTATACTTGATTTAGATTTTTGCTTAGATGTATTTTCTCTCTGAGGAATGATTCATCCAACACTATGGTTTTCTATTACAATAATTGGTCTGCGCAACAATGCCTTTGGAATTATTCAACTTGTTTTTTTCTTGATGATGGAAATAAGGGACGATGTTACTCCTTGTTGAACCTAGCCTATTTTCATTGATGAATACCTGCTGTATCCTTGGTAATTACACCTGGGTGTTCACAGTGCCTTCCCTGAGTGAAAAGGAAATAGGTTATCCCTGTGATTCTAAAGTAATCACTTATTTCTGAATTCACCCTCTCCGTCTTAACGGCTTGTGCATTTATTCCTGTTTTAACAGTTGATGTAAATATTGGCATAGAAGACTCAACCTTAACCCATAATGGCACAGTAATAATTGCGTTATTACATGTAATAAGTGTAATATCACCTCACATGATGGGAGACAAGCTAGTTCCACCTTCTGATGGTTTACAGAGAGGGAAACAAGGATGAAAGACAATATGGTGCTTGTGCGATATGTTTATGATCCCTTATAGAAGATGTAGAGTGCTTTCAACCACATGAACCAGACTTTCAGCTTTATTTCAGGAGCATCATGCGTCAGCACCGTGACTCAGTACACACATTTCCCTGGGATTTTTTCTCTCTCACCCTAATGGTCTTCCATCTCTATTCCAATTTTGCTTATGCCCTTTCTATGTAGTGAATACTTAATTGTCCTTATTATTGACTTTGCTACAGTGTTTTTCATCTGACCTGTTTAAACAGACAGGGGCTATCTTCCTCCCGGAGAGCGCAAGGTAGATCTGGTTTCCACCTGATAGTATGGGCACAAAGTCTAAATTTGCTTTTTGGTCTTCATTTAAGGTTAGAGAGAGACATAAGGTTTGAAGCATGGATAAGGTTATGGTTAAGGTTAGGTTTAAAATGAAATTGTAGAAATAGGCAGGCTTTATGACTTTGTGGCTGTGGTAAACAGTGACGACCAGTAACTCTAAAGCCATCTCCTCTCCTCTCCTCTCCTCTCCTCTCCTCTCCTCTCCTCTCCTCTCCTCTCCTCTCCTCTCCTCTCCTCTCCTCTCCTCTCCTCTCCTTGGTGGCCTCTTCGTCTCCTCTCCTTGGTGGCCTCTCCTTTCCTCGCTTCGCCTCTCCTCTCTTCTCCTCATGACCTCCTCTCCTCAGTGGCCTCTCCTCTCCTTGGTGGCCTCTTCTCTCCATGACAAAAAAGGACACAGAGCGAGGTTCCAGTCTTGTTTGGCCAATGCCACTCGTCTGTGAGTTAATGAGAGGATGTGGAGAGGCAGGTGCAGTTGGGGAAACCTGAAGAGAATACTGAGTATTCGCCTTTTCTTCTCCACCGAGCAAATCCAAACTTGCCCGAGCCAAGCCGCTCAGGCAGAATGCAGAATGGGTCCTGACTGTGCAGTAACTGAATGTGGGCGTGATTGGAAATTGATGAAGACGTGTCAGGTCCATTTCGGGAGCCTTGAGTCAAATTGTCTCTTCTCAAACTGTGCCTGTTGTCATCTTGTTAAACAGGGAATGCCCTCCTGGCATTTGGGAGCGGGACAGATATGGCGCCCACTCCCAGTCTATCGGGACTGCTCAGCCCTGCCGCAGGCAGAGAGAATCATGCCACCACCCCTCTGCCTGCTACCGTGGAGACCACACGGAATGTTCCGGACCCAATTATACCAACACAGGTGTGGTGATTGTTTCATCAGGGTCAGAGCTAGAATGGGAGAAAATAGATACTTGTTCAGTTGTTTGTACAGTATAAAAAAAAGAAGATTTGCCAAGAGTTGAAACCTTTGCCAGTTAAGTTCAGGGAGGTTACAGTTGCATATTTATAGTACTCCCACCCGATCACCTTTAACCTTTGAAATTTGAATCAGAATGATGTCTTAGATTTGGCCCTCGACAGTGAATAA